>NW_026704990.1:1500000-1724118 GCF_029867415.1 Vicia villosa | reverse complement strand
TACTATGGTTCAAAATTTTATTTAATTAATATTGACTTTTTTTTTCTTCAAATTTTTACACATCCAAATTTTTGTATCCTAAATTTTGGCCGCATGTTTATTATTATCTTTTGTTTTTAACATTTTAAAAAGAAAACAAAATAAAAAATGTCAAGCCAATTCTTTTAGTAAGTGTATAAGAATGTCAAACAGAAGGTTGTGGGTTCGAATTCCACTATTTTTTTTAAAGCATGGAAAATCAAATTGTAAAGGAGATTAAAACTATTTTATTGCTAATTATTTTAGTGTTATTTTCTTTCCTTTTGATTTCTTTGTGGAGGACTATAAATACTCTCAATTTCTTCACAAAAGTGATTCACAAAATTACACAATTTCTACCACACACCCACTTTTGTACATAATTCTTCCATCCATCAATATTCTAGCAGACCAACTTCTCTCACGTACAACACACAAAAGCCCACACCAAAAACCTTATTTTCAAGTCTTGCTTGACTTTTTCAAACAAACCACAAAAAACCTCTTCAACTATGATGTATAGGGAGCTTGAAGATATTTAGTGTGTCGGAAATAGGTTCACTTGGTTCAAAGGTAATGGTTCGGCCATGAGTCGTCTTGACAGATTCTTAGTTTCAAAAAGGATGATTGAAATTTGGGGTATTTTGGACCAAAGAGTGGGTGAGAGGGATATTTCTGACCACTGTCATATTTGGCTCAACGTGGGAAGGATCGATTAGGGGCCAAAGCCTTTTCGATTCAACAACGCTTGGTTCCACAACGCTTCCTTTATCCCTTTCTTGAAGGAGGAGTGGGGGAAAATAAAGGTAGAAGGGAGAGGTGATTATGTTCTCTACGAGAAGTTGAAAATTCTAAAATCTAAAATCAGGAAGTGGAATAGACAAGTGTTCGGATGGGTAGACCTTCGAGTGAACGATAATGTTGACAGCCTGAACGTGTTTGATAGAAGGATAGTTGATCAACAAGGTGAAGACATTTTAGCTTTGGTTGAAGATAGATACAAGGTTTCTGAGGAACTCTAGGAAACGTTAAAACTGAAGGAAAGCATGCTTAGGCTCAAATCAAGACAATTGTGGCAAAAAGACGGAGATAAAAACTCTAGCTTCTTCCATAATCAAATGAAGGGCAGGAGAATGAGGAATTTGATTACAGCACTGAGGGGCAGTGGAGGATTGATTGAAGGTGTTGTTGCTGTAAAGGAAGAGGTTAAGAGTCATTATGAGGAGTTCTTTAAAGAAAATAATAGCAATAGGCCTGTCCCTGAGGAATTGTTCTTCAATCGTTTAAGTGAGGAGGAGAGCAGTAGGCTGGATAGTCCTTTTTCGGAGGCTGAAATCAAGGAGGCAGTGTGGGCGTGCGACGGGAACAAAAGTTCAGGGCCTACTGGCTTTTCTTTAGCCTTCTTAAAGAATTGTTGGGAGTTTATCAAAGAAGATATTTTCAAGTTTGCTGGTGACTTCTATAAAGATGACAGGCTTATAAAAGTTGTCTCTTCGTCTTTTATAACTCTGGTTCCTAAGGTTTGTCATCCTCAAAACCTGCTGGATTTTAGACCTATATGTTTAGTTGGTAGCTTGTATAAGATTCTTTCCAAGTTGCTTGCTGCTAGATTAAAAGGTGTGATAGGTAAGCTTGTTTCGATCAACCAATCGGCCTTCATACCTGGAAGATCAATGTTGGATATTGTGTTGTTAGTTAATGAAGTTATGGATTTAGCGAAACAAGAAAAAGAGAGTGCATTACTTTGAAGGTTGACTTCGAAAAAGCCTACGACTGTGTCAACTGGGATTTTCTGCGTTTTATTCTGATCACAGTGGGTTTTGGTTACAAGTGGCTCAAGTGGATGCTCAAGTGGATGGAAAGTTGTGTTTTTACGAGCTATACATCTACTCTAATCAACGGTAGTTCGACTAAGGACTTTAAGTTGGAAAAGGGCCTAAGGCAGGGAGATCCGCTTTCACCGTTCCTCTTCGTGTTGGTTACGGAAGCGCTAGCTGGTCTGATGAGAAAGGCAAAGGAGCAAGGAATTTATAAGGGGTTTAAATGTAATGGTGTTGAAGATATGAGCCTAGTGCAATTCGCGGACGACGCTGTCTTAATAGCAGACGGAAACAGTGATAATTTCTGGGCAATGAAGATAGTTCTGAGGGGTTTCTAGCTTATGACGGGTCTAAAGATTAATTTCCTAAAGAGCAAACTTTATGGTTCCAATGTGAGTGATTGGCTTATGGAGGCAGGATCTTATTTCTTGAATTGCGACAGGGATGAGTATCCGTTTAAATACCTTGGAGTTAAGGTTGGTGTTAGTCCTCGTAAGGTTTCTATGTGGTGGGATTTAATTGTGCAGTTAAAAAAAAGGCTGGCTACTTGGAAAGGAACGCACTTGAATATGGTGGGTCGTGTAACGATGATTAATGCTGTATTGAATGCGATTCCTATTTTCTCGTTATCTTTCTATAGAGCTCCGGATAGTGTGATCAAAGAGATTTGTAAGATCCAAAGTAACTTTCTATGGCATAACTCTGAAGGCAGCCGAAATATCCATTGGGTAAGCTGGAATTCAGTGTGTAACTTTCTAAATCGTGCATTCAGAATAAGTAAAGAGAAAGTAAAAGACAAAAGAGTTTGCAATACACAATTCAATCTCCTTTCTTGTGTATTTTTTTCATCTTCATGTTTCGATGGAGAGGATGAAGATTAAAATTGCCTAGGATATATATTTTTTAAAGACCTTTTAGTTTTGCGAATAAACATAATTTTATTAAGATAATTTTTTTTAAATAGGCAATGATATAAGATATCACACTAGGGGTGCAACCCTTACAACGAGAAAAAAAACTCTAAATAGAGTTGAAGCAATTTAACGGTAGCTTATACAGATGATAGAAAATTGTCCTAGAAGTAGACTCATTATTACACAACCATCTCTAAGAGTAGAACATAATGTTGGATATCACCACTTCAAAGCTAAAGGTAGCATTGTCAAAAATAATGACGTTTTTCATTAACCAAATTCTCCAAATTAAGCCAACCAAATTGAGTATAATTTAATTAGCCCTAGTGTTGGTACTTTTCACCTTGTCTTGAATGCAACCAAAAATCTTAAACTCTTCATAAGAAAATTCCAAGTCTTTTTCCAACCAAAGGAAAATTCTATCCCAAACCGCTTTCGTTACTAGGCATTTAAAGAAAATGTGTTCTAAAGATTCCGGATGATTAGAGCAAAATAAGCAATCGAGAGAGATGAAATTAGACATACCTCTATGAGCCAAAAGGCCTTTTACCGGGAGTCTATTAATGAAAAATCTCCAAGAAAAGATCATAATCTTTGCCGGAATCTTTAGCTTCCAAATGACATCCAATGTTTTGATGATGGAAATCGGTCAAAACTAGATCCTTTGCATTAGACACCAAATTTGTCACACTAGCAACCGAGAATGTACCATTAGGAGTTAATTTCCAATGAAAGTCATCCGAATCCAAATGTCCGGAGCAATACCTTCTAATGCCTCCTTTAATCCCCTCAAGTGATTTCCAAAAACCATACCAACACCATTTGTAGCCATATTGGATATGTTCGGATCCGTCGAGGCCATATGATCAATTCCAAATAAAACATCCGGAGCAATACCTTCTAATGCCTCCTTTAATCCCCTCAAGTGATTTCCAAAAACCATACCAACACCATTTGTAGCCATATTGGATATGTTCGGATCCGTCGAGGCCATATGATCAATTCCAAATAAAACATCCGGAGCAATACCTTCTAATGCCTCCTTTAATCCCCTCAAGTGATTTCCAAAAACCATACCAACACCATTTGTAGCCATATTGGATATGTTCGGATCCGTCGAGGCCATATGATCAATTCCAAATAAAACATCCGGAGCAATACCTTCTAATGCCTCCTTTAATCCCCTCAAGTGATTTCCAAAAACCATACCAACACCATTTGTAGCCATATTGGATATGTTCGGATCCGTCGAGGCCATATGATCAATTCCAAATAGAACATCCAAGTTCCAACTATAAGCACCAACGTACTAGTTAAATTATTTCCTATAGAAGAAAGGATGCAAACAGGTACAGAGGAGGTGCCGATGCATGAGTCAGGAATGCAAACTTTGAGCATTGTAAACGTGTGAGTTGGGAGCAAGAATATAGATAAGAAAGTGGCATAGTTCAGTAAAGGAGCAATAATACCAGATGTCATGGGGGCAAAAGACTGTTTTATTAGTACGACTAAACTCGTTCGGAGAGAAATACTTTCAAAATTTAAATCCATATTTTTAGAAACAAACAATAAGAAAAAATTTAGTTTTTAATTGAAATTATGGCGGTGATTGTGATAATAGAGAAAAGAAACAATTTTATTTATATTTTTTAATTTAAAAAAAATTATTATTAATTGTGTGTAAGATTAGTGTTATATTTGTGTCTACCTAAATTTTCCCTTGTTTGAATTGCCTTATTTACATAAATATGCTTTATTCTGAATCACAACACCCTCGATTTTTCTTCTATTATTTCCTAGCTAGAGTAATTTTCCAAGTTCTGATGAATAATAATAGTAAATTTTCCAGAGATAGTCTTGCACACAAATACCCTTAACATAGGTCTATTACATACATTACATATAAAAGCCTTACAGACAAATACATGCTGAATGAAATATAAAAACTAACATTACCAATGAGAAAAACAGCAATCCAGTGCTAAATCAAGCGGGTGGAGTATTCTCTCTCTTAGAACTTTTGGAGTGTTCTCTCTTAGAACTTTTGGAGTATTCATAACCCAACCAAATTGCGAAACGTAGCGTGAGTAACATAGCTGAGAACAATGAGAATACAATCCAAGCATACATCAAATTTTGTTGAAATTTTTTTGCTCTAATCCAAAGAGGACCTGGAGTAACCATACTTAGTGCAGTTAAGTAGGTCTTAACAAGACTGGTGAGAGTAAGACACATCCCAATTGATAAAAGCCACATAGGAAACCTATGATTCAAACGAAATCCACAAACAAGCATGAGTAACACACTTAGTGATGCAACAAAACATATAGTATTCCAATAAAGGAACTTAAAATAATCATCTGGAAATATAAAGCCTAAGACAGCTTCACCCGGACATAGCTGCAACAACGGATTCGTAATTTCTGTTCCATTATCATAGTATGCAATAACAGAAGAACATGCTATAACATCTGGATTTTTATCTCCATCATCTTTAACCGGCCTAACGCCTCCAGGTGGATTAAGAGCCATTTGAAATGTCATTGTTGCGATGATTGTAGCTGTTAAGCATAAATTCCCTCTCATTTGATCCAACCATTCATTCTTGTTTTTGTAAGCCATCCAACTCCATATTATTTCTACTACTTTTCTCCAACCTTTCTTTGCTTCCTCATTCGTTGACTCTTCAACAGAATTGCCATGGTTATCCACTTCATTGTTCATGTCTCTCCTTCAAAACAACCATTAAATATAAAAGTTGTCAAAAATGAAATCAACATGAAAACCAAAGGAAGTATTGTCTGTTTTATGTGTAAAAAAAAACATGAAAGTCAAAGGGAAAAGATTTACCTATTGAAAATCAAGGAAGCTTAAGTTCTTATTTAACAGAAAAATGATTAAAAAAGTAGTTAATTGATTCTTATTCTCAATCTCCTTCAAGAGATGAAACCTTAACCATTTTATTAAGGTTTATAGTTCATCAGGGCCCATCGTGGTTACAATTATTGATATAAAATGATTTTTACTTTATGTCACTTAGAAAACATTAATTATTATTATTGCTTTTTCTTTACTGCTTTGGTCAGTTGAATGCCAATGGAGACATATGGGATTGGCTAGTGGCATGATAAGTCACCACCACGTCCCTTCATTTTTGTTTGTATATGAAACATGAAAATTTCATCCAAGAAAAATAATGGATATCTTTAGTAGATAGATATATGGAATATAATTTTTAATCATTTTAAAATGTTTGTGTCTAAAGTGAGCTGATTATGTTTTTATAATCGAGAATTTTTGTTTAAAGATAAAATTATTTCTTCGGTAGTAAAAATAAAAAGTCAGGCTAACGAGTACCTCTGGAATAATGATTAAATATTTTAAATAAAAAATATTTTATATATTGAATAAAAATAATATTTTTTTTAAAAAGTTAATTATTTATATTTTTAATATATTGAATACATATATTTTAAATAAAAAACTTATTTTTTAATCTATTAAACAATGCTCAAGTTACCTTTTTAATCTCCATCCGTGAGTATTACCCAAAAGTAAAACTAATTTTACTTAAAGATAGTGTTCAACTGAGAATTGAACGTGTATTATGTCCGAATGACCATGTAATCGATGACATCACCTTTTCAATTTAAAAAGTTAATCCAAATAAAATGTTTTTACTAAAGGATTTTTTTAAATTTATTTTAAGCCACAAACTTATAAACTTTTGACTGTTTATTTATTGACTAGACACTAAGTGCATACTAGAGACTTCTAACATCGATAAGGAATATAACTTTAGCTTTATAAGAGAGGATGACATAATTAATGGTGTTTGTAGGTCGATTTTATTTGATTTCGATAGAATTTGATGTTGAAATCGATCAAAAAAATTAGGATTAATTTAGATTGGATTAACAAAGTTTTAAGATAAAGTCCAAACTGAATCAAACCGAAAAACAACGATTTAGTTTAAGTTTGATTGATTGAATACATTTATAAACCAACGTTCAAAAATATTTTTAAAAAGTTTAATTTTCATCAACTAATTTTCTAAAATAATTTTTTTTTTCTTTTCTTCATATAAGTTAGTGAGTCACAAATAACGTTTCATTTTTTTAAAAGTTGAATACCTCATACTAGTTTTCATAATTAATAATAATAATATGAATTATGCAAATTAATTATTGTTGAGTTAGATAAACGGGACGGTTAGAATTTTAAAAATCTGTTGTCTGAGCTAATTAACATTGAGTTACATTAATTTGATTCAATTTTTGATCGAATTAAAAAATACTCAACTCAAACACGATAATTTAATTTGAATTCTAGTTTGGTTCGGATTCAACAAAACTAATAAACTCTCCTAGACACAATTTACACTACAAAAAATACACTTGATAGTGAGGATTATTTTAAAGAGGTTATTATAAACCTCCCTACATTAATGTATGAGTGACGTTTATACCACTATGCCAAATTTGGCTTTTAGCAGCACACCTACGAAAGCACTTTTGGGCAAAAGCGCTTTCGTAGGTTTCGCTAAAAACAAAATTAAAAAACACGTAAAAAAAGCGCTCTTATAGGAGGGGGTAATGAAAGCGCATTTTAAAATCGCTCTTAAAGGGGGTGTTATGAAAACGTTTTTATGAAGCGCTCTTATAGGTTGGGTTATGAAAGCGCTTTTGAAAGCACTCTTATAAGGGGTGTTACGAAAGCGCTTTTGGTATTAAAGCGCTGATATAGGTGGTGTATGAAAGCGGTTTTGAAAAGCGCTCTGGTAACCCTTTTTAAAATTTATATTTCATAAAACTAAAACACGTGCACACTATTTTTTCAGAAACACGAAAACTCCCACCGTACATTTTCTTCTTCCTCGCTCTCACGTACTCTATGCTTCCTCGCTCTCACTCTCTCCGTCGTGGTCTCAGTCCCTCCGTCCCTCCGTCGTCGTCTCACTCTCACTCCCAAACCAACTAGCCGCCGCCGCTGCTACCGCCGTACTGTGCTTCTGCTTACACAGAATTGGGATTTTATGGTTTACTTGGTCAAAATCAAAATCTTCTTGAATATAGTGTTCAGGTAAAGTCTTCCAACTGTTTTAGTTTTCATTTCATTCATACTTTTCCCACTGGTTTTTGTGTTTGATGGTAGCACACTTTAATTAGGAATGGTTAGTATCATGTTGACTAGTGATAAGTGTCAAAATATCGATATTTTGAGTATATATTTGTGGCACTTATCGATTCTATTCTTATGATTTTTGTAATAAAATCCTAACTTTTGTGTAAATATGTGCATACTTGTGTTTTTGATTCATTTTTATACCAATTAATAGTTTTCCATTCATTTTATAGGTATTCATGCATCTTTGGAGCATTGAGTAATAAAGACCAAAGGCTAAGCTTCAAGAATGCAAATTCTACCAATTCTTCAAAGAATAAGGCTCAAAATAAGGATGATAAAAATCATCATTTTTGTTTCCATTCATTCATTATTGGATAGAGCATTGAATAAGCTTTTCAACGCTTCGAACCGGGCGCAATTCGGAGTTACGGTTCTCGAGTTATGGCGAAAATAAAATCTGATTTTTAGCAGACTCCGCTAAGCGGAGGGAGGTCCGCTGAGCGGAGCTCCAGCGGAGCAATTTTGAGTCCGCTGAGCGGAGGGGGTCCGCTAAGCTGACCTGCTAAGACAGCAGCACGTTAAAAGGGGCAAAAATCACATTTTTAGGTCATGGGTTGGGTATTTTTGAGTCCCAACACCATCAACTTCATTCTTAGATCAAAATTAGCTTAGAAAACAACTTCGGAGGTTGCATACGGATGATCGGGGGTGGATTGAGCGTCGAACGGAGCTGACAAACCGGGAGATTTTCGGTTCATTTCTCTTCTTCTTTGTGTATTTCTCTTTGGTTGGGTTTGTTTGTATATTTACTTGAATCTTATGTATATTTACCGATTATAATGTTATGTTTAACTTGCTTTACCAATCTGTGTTGATGTTATCTTGGATTTTTGCTCTATGCTGGGGATTTGGGGTGCTTTAGAGATAAACTTCTTGAATCCTTATCTAGGATGATTATTTGTTAGTTTCTGAACTCTAGAGATAGATTTAGAGCTAACATTCACTATGGGTATCTGTTCTTAATGCTTTTGTGTTTGAGCGGCGCGAGAGAGATCGCCAACGCGAGAATACGGATGTTCTCGTGACTTCGCGTTAGAGATAACCTTAGTTGTGAGATGATCTCGTTTGTGCTCCAGAGATGGACGCTTATGTGAGAGATACGTGATGACATAGATGAGTATCGTAGGTTGAGTATAACGGGTTGGTAAGTGTATGTCTATGAAGAGTGAATATATTTACATTTCTGATAAGTTATTTCTCTTCTAAGAATGTGTTTATTATTTTCCTGTCTATATCTTTGTTTCCTCTTTGCTCATTCAAACCCAAGCTCGAAACCGTAAAAACTGTTGAATGGCATCTCTCCATCTCTGAGGACGATAATTCCCGGATCAATATTTCCAAATCTTGTTTGTTGCTTGCCCTATACTGCATTCAACAACTAGGAATTAGATAAATGGGAAATATATGCAAGTCAGGAATGGTTAGTATCATTGTTTGATGAGCGAATGAGAGTAGATGCAAATATAACGAATCATTGAATTGAAAGATCTAAATACTTGTTGTTAGATGACGAATATGAAGCTAATTTTAAGATCAAGAGGTTGTCACAAAGTTTTTACATGTAAATGTTGATAAGTTTTTTCTTATTTTCCAAAAAACAAGCATATTAATTTTTTTATATGCAACATCATATACAAATCATATTCAAATACATATATATGTTTAGTGTTTGGTTTTATTTCCAGCAGAGCTTTATTTGTGTACTTGAATGAAAAGTAGCCATAGGACATTGTGATGAGTTAGGATAGCTAAAGACATCGAACAAGTAGTATGGATAGATGACACATTTAAATGTATTGAACAAATTTGAAAGATGATATCAAACTATATAGAGAAACCACTATAACCTTTAAGGTGAATATATGACTCTACTTTTTTATTTTTGAATTTGAAATATTAAAATGATATTCTCTAATATGTGGGATATTAGCCTCACAAGAAATTGTAAATCTCTTATTTAATTTCTTAATGTAGATATGTGAACTTATAAGCAAATAATCTTTTAAAAATGTTTCATTAATTGATTTTAATTTAAAATCAATACTTTTTTAATCTATTTGCTTATAAGCAAATAAACTTTTCGTAATCAATTATACATATTCGCATGATGTATATAAGGCTAATTGTTCTAAATTTTATTTTTCAGGGGATATTAAAGATTTTTTAAAAGAACGTCACTAGAGACATCATATTAGCTTACGGTGTGTGGTTCCAGAAGTTTATGAATTTCTCTAAAGCTAATTAGTTATTCTTTTGCTATAGTTTCTGAATCTCTCTCGTCAAAGTAATTAGTTATGCTTTGAATGAACTGCTATGATGGATCGTTTGCACTTTAATTAGTTTCTTACTTCTCTACTTATGAATGATCTGTAATTAGT
The DNA here is from genome assembly GCF_029867415.1 of Vicia villosa. Classification (NCBI taxonomy): domain Eukaryota; kingdom Viridiplantae; phylum Streptophyta; class Magnoliopsida; order Fabales; family Fabaceae; genus Vicia; species Vicia villosa. The sequence continues at coordinate 1,713,801 of NW_026704990.1, read as the reverse complement.
GGTTGAGTCAGTTTTTATTGTATGAAATTGTTTATAATAGAATTTTTCTTTCCTTTAAATTAGCAGCGTTTCTCGGTCTAGTTTGACGTACAACGCTCATTCTCTGCGTTTTCTTGAGTTCGGTAAAATCCGAGGTAAATTTCTTACTCAAATTACTAGTATACTTTGCGTTTTGACAGAAATGCATTATACTGTTTTGTGCCTTAATAATTAGTTGTTTTTGTTTAGCTTAATTAAGACATGGATAAGACATGGATGAATTCAAACCGATTATTGAAAGAGTACGAGAAAGGGGTATGGAAATTCGTTAAGTTTGCGGTTGCGTACGCCGAAGACCCGATTCGAATGACGTGTCCTTGCTTGGGTTGCTGTTATGGGGGTAAGGTTGACGGGAATCAGTTGGCATCGCATTTACTATGGTTTGGAATTGATAGAAGTTATACATGTTGGAATTTGCATGGTGAGAAAAGTAACGGGAATGTTGAGTCGAGGTGTAATACGAAGTATGCTTCAAACGAAGATTGCACAGACACATACGATTATGATCGAGTCAAAGAGATTGGAGAAGCGCTTGAAGAAGATCTTGAGGATTGTCCCAAAATGTTCGAGAGGTTGGTAAGCAATGCAGAGAAACCGTTGTATGATGGTTGTACAAAATTCACAAGATTTCCTGCGGTGTTAAAGTTGTACAACTTAAAGGCGGAAAATGGATGGTCGGATTAAAGTTTCACAAAGTTATTAGCCCTTATGAAAGATATGCTACCAGAGGATAATGTTCTTCCCAATCGAACGTATGAGGCCAAAAAGATGTTGTCCTCTATTGCCATGAGCTATGATAAGATACATGCATGTATAAACGATTGTGTTTTGTTTCAAAACGAGTATGCAGCATTGAATGAGTGTCCTAATGATAAGTGCCAAAATGTCGATATTTTGAGTATATATTTGTGGCACTTATCGATTATATTCTTATGGTTTTTGTAATAAAATCCTAACTTTTGTGTAAATATTTACATACTTGTGTTTTTTATTCATTTTTATACCAATTAATAGTTTTCCATTCATTTTATAGGTATTCATGCACATTTGAAGCATTGAGTAATGAAGACCAAAGACTAAGCTTCAAGAATGCAAGTTTTGTCAATTCATCAAAGAATAAGGCTCAAAATAAGGATGATAAAAATTATCATTTTGGTTTCCATTCATTCATTATTGGATAGAGCATTGAATAAGCTTTCCAACGCTTCAAACCGGGCGCAATTCGGAGTTACGGTTCTCAAGTTACGGCGAAAACAAGATTTCATTTTTGCTGTCAGCCGCTAAGCGGGAGTACCTCCGCTGAGCGACCATGACAGATATCAGCTCGTTAAATAGGGGTAAAAATCACATTTTTAGGTTATGTTTTGGGGTAATTGTTCCCAAATCATCAAACCTTCATTCTTAGGGTAGATTAGCTTAGAAATCAACTTCAGAGGTTGCATTTGGATGATTGGGGGTGGATTGAGCGTCGAACGGAGCTGACAAACCGGGAGATTTTCGGTTCATTTCTCTTCTTCTTTGTGTATTTCTCTTTGGTTGAGTTTTGTTTGTATATTTACTTAAATCTTATGTATATTTACCGATTATAATGTTATGTTTAACTTGCTTTACAAATCTGTGTTGATGTTGTTCTGGATTTTTGCTCTGTGCTGGGGATTTGGGTTGCTTTAGAGATAAACTTCTTGAATCCTTATCTAGGATGATAATCTGTTGGTTCTGAACTCTAGAGATAGATTTAGAGCTAGCATTCACCGTTTGTATATGTACTTAATGCTTTCGTGTTTGAGCGGCGTGCGAGAGATCGCCGACGCGAGAATACGGATATTCTCGCAACTTTGCGTTAGAGATAACCTTAGTTGTGAGATGATCTCGTAGGTGCTCCAGAGATGGACGCTTATGTGAGAGATACGTGATAACATAGATGGGTATTGTAGGTTGAGTATAACGGGTCGGTAAGTGTATGTTTGTGAAGAGTGAATATATTTACATTTCTGATAAGTTATTTCTCTTCTAAGAATGTGTTTATTCTTTTCCTTTCTATATCTTTGTTTACTTTTTTCTCATTCAATCCAAAGCTCGAAACCGTAGAAACTGTTGAATGTCATCTCTCCATCTCTGAGGACGATAAATCCCGGATCAATATTTCCAAATCTTATTTGTTGCTTGCCCGATACTGCATTCAACAAAATGGCGCCGTTGCCGGGGATGGTTGTGATTGCATCGCAATAGTTTCTGTGGTTTTGAGCTTTGTATATATTGTATATATTGTATAGTTTCACTTATATATATATATATATATATATATATATATATATATATATATATATATATATATATATATATATATATATACTTACTTGTACATGTTTACTTGTTTATGTTCACCATATAAGTTTACTTGTATATGTTACATATAAGTATACTTTTATTGGTGAATGTTGGTGAAACATGTTTATCTCGGATGAGCTCTTTAATAACAAATCTTCACTTTTCAACTTGTGAATCCAACATTCACTAAATTTTCTCTTTTTGTATGATAATAATTCTATTTGTTCCATACTTGTATATATGTGTTTGATTGTGTATATAGGTGTAGACTTTCGTTTTTATGTTTGTATAATCGTTGTATATATTTGTACTCGTAACGTTTGTTAAGTGGTTGGTTAGGACACTTTCTTTAGGCTTGTGCGGTGAGACGTCACCATGGCATAACGAGAGGAAGCTACTTTCCAAACATCGAAACAATAAAGGCGTCGAGCTAATGACGTAAAACAAGCGCTTGTTGGGAGGCACCCCAATGGTTGTAAATATTGTTTATATTTCTATTTATGAGGTATTTAGGTGAAGTGGAGGAAATTGGAACAACTGTTTCTGTTCTGATTTTTCTGGTTTTTCTATCATCCGCTAAGCGAGCCTAGCTCCGCTAAGCGATGACAGTAAAATTTTGTTTTCTTGCTTTGTACCAGTGGGGTTCCCATTTCACTTGGTTCACTCATTTTTCCCACTTTCACCAAGGCTATTTAGTAGTAGATACTAGTTTTATTTTTCTAATTCTTTTATTGGTTGTTTGTACTCGAATTTTGTCCGGTAATTCGAAGATTTTTGAGGTGATTTTCCAAAGCTTGAGTGTTTCAACTTGCGGATGTATGGTAGGATATTATTTTTGAAGTTGTATCATTCAAGGTACTCATTTATCGCATTCTATAGCATAACATGTTTAGGAAACTTTTCATTTGTACAATTACCATACAATTCATTCTTTTGCATTACTTGCTTGTTGATTGAATCACTTTAGTTCCCAAACCATAAATGTGAGGAAGCTTTCCATTGTTTACATATGCTGGAGGCCACAATCTTTGTTTTAACTAGATTTTATTATGCCTAATCTTTTGTTTATGTTGATTTTAGGAAAGCATGAAAAGGATCAAGGCATTTTGTTTCATTTTGAGCACAACTACAAAAACCAAATAGTTAAATTCACCTTGTAAGTGTGTGATCATTTGTTAACCCTTTTGAACCTTTTTGTCATTGTCCATGTTGTTTTTGCTAAATGCTTATCTTTGAGTGTTTAGTTCTCATTTTTGCATGGATGATTGATTCTTTGTTTTCTTGAACCCTCAACCATGATTTTTGGTATGAATTTTTACTTTGCCTTAGAAAGTAGGGAGTATTCATATGATGGTGTGGTTGAATTCAAGTTGGGGAGAGAAATGGTTGCTACTTATTCGGTTGTTGCTATGAGGTTGAAAAGAAAGAAAAAAAAAGGAAAAAAAAGTGAAAAGAAAAGAAAAGAAAAAAAAAAGGAGAAAAAGTTTTGAAAAAGAAAAAGAAAAGAGAAGTGAATAATTGTGCTAATAAATATTGTGATTGGTTTGAGAAACTTATGGTTAAGGAAGAAGTTTAATCGAGATTTTGTTGTTTGAATCTTTGGTGGATTGATCACTCCCTTAGGTTTAGGCAAGTTTTTGTTTCGATTAGCCTTAGGACTTATCCTTTGTTTGTTAACCAAGCCACATTACAACCTTGAAAAGTCCTTGTGATTCTTGCTTTTGTATCTTCAATGTGATTTTTGGATGAATGCATAATTTAATATTTTGTTTGCAAGATTGTTGGATGAGTGTTAAAAGTCCTTAACCTTGTGTGTACTTCATCCATTGATGAATTTTTGCTAGGTGTGATTCATGATGTGAGCATGTATTGTGTTAGAATGTTTTGTATGCTTTTTGTGCTTAGGATTTGTTTCGTTTATATGTTTTCGTTGTAGGATAGTGGTAAGTACTTACTTTGTTTATACGTTTTTGTGTTGAACCATACAGTTGTTTTTGGTTTTCAAAACTTGTTGATTCACAATTCTTCGGTTTATTACTTTTGATTCTTTGATTTATTTGACATTGTTTGAGGACAAACAAATTTTTAAGTTGGGGAGAGTTTGATAAGTGCCAAAATGTCGATATTTTGAGTATATATTTGTGGCACTTATCGATTATATTCGGGTTTAATATACTTCACCCCCCTGCCAATATAGCGAGTTTCGGTTTGGCCCCCTTGAATGTTTTTTTTTAGCAAACGCCCCTTATAAAACCCAAAAACTGGATTTACCAAACCCTTTTATCACATTTGCTGACTGGACTTTGACTTGCTGGATGATGTGGAAAAATTGTGTATAAATAATTAATTGAATTATATTTAACCACTAATACAAAATAGTTTCCACCACCACCACCAACACCTTCACCATAACCAACACCACCACCACCACCACCACCTTCACCATAACCAAGAGCTGCTGTTCAAACCCAAGAGCTGCTATTCCACGAGGAACAATAGTTACAATAACAAAGAGCACTATTTAATCAAAAGTTATTAATATCACTATGATAGCAGCTGCATCGGAATCAAAGAACCTGGCTTCCACTACTTGTATTGCAGCTGTTATCACAAGTATGAATAAGAATATAAAGTTGTTTCTGTTAACAGGCCGGTTTATTGCAATCATTAATAGAGACATCTGCATGGTTATAACACCAAGAGAATTTCATCATGGATCAATAAAACACCAAGAGAATTAATGAGTGCTCCATGAATCTTCTGTACGTCTAAAGATTCTTCTTCCACCACAATCAAAGGTTCGGTTATGCTATTTTTCTTACATTCTTCGATCACAATAACTTGATTTTCTATGCCTTTTTCTCTGCCAAAATAACATGTATATATGTAAGTTAATGTTCATAGTTCATACAAACATTTATCTTAAGAAACAAATTGTGATAAGTTTATAGTGCGACGCGACAATCACATGAAGACAGCAGCAGACATGTGCGTGCTTTATGATATCAACAGAAAACACAAGAACTGATGTTTATTCTATATATGTCCACACGAAGCCCTTGCCTTTGCCTTCTAGTACCATGTTTTGAGCTAAAAGTTTAATGTTTTTATCCTAGATGGCAATTGAGCTTGAATTGTTCAGTTTTCAATTGTTTGTAATGAAAGAAATACTGAAAGAGAACGATGCTGAATTCGAAAATCCAACCTTGCATGTATGTAGCATGCAATTCGGTAGCACAAGGTTCATTGCCTTATTGTTCACTAATCACACTACAACAGATTTGTTCAGTTCTGAATTCCTAATCCAATGATTGAAGTTTGTCTATATTAATCTGCTTCAAAGTGTCACACCGATTATGAATTGTGATTATTTTGTTTTGGGGTGTTAGAATATACTGAATAAGTGTCCATATATTTCGCCCATGGCGAATGTTTTTGCAGTTTCATGTTGCAGGGTAAGACGTGGCTTGCAGGATTTAGTAAAACAACTGTTTTTGAAGTGTCCATATAATGATGCCTACAAATGCAGCATGACACAATCAAATTCATAAAACTCTTAATCCACTGGCTTCACTGTGTAAGAATATATTAGGATTTCCTCTAATGATTCAGTTTACACCTAGTGAGTAAACATCACGTTCCTGGAAGTAGTGCGTTCAGCCGATGGTCTTCGCGGCGGAGCTTCCGATGGGCAAAATCTTTGTAGCTTCCTCGGTTAATCGTTTCAGATTTGTAAACATGAGAAGTGTCTAAGAGTTTTAATATCATCAAGAGCTGATTTGGGGATAGTAAATTCGTTCGGTCATTGCCACTCGCGCGAATGATATAGAGGCTTTGAAAAAACTAGTTGAAAACAGAAACATAAATCTAGATGAGCAAAATGAGAACGGATTTTTAGCTGTCATGATATCTGCTTCAGAGGGTAATGTGGAGGATTTCAAGTTGCTTCTTCATGCTGGAGCTGATGTAACCAATCTTAAAAACAAAGATGGTTTAACAGCTCTGGATATCGTAGATTTGAAACAAAATGGTGCAGCTTGTTATGGAGATATAAACATGGTTGAAAAGCTACTAAAAGAAGGGAATTATGATGTGAATGGTTTTGATGAAAATGGATATACACCATTGATGTTAGCAGCCAGAGAAAGTAATGGAGAAATGTGTGGGCTTTTGATATCTCATGGAGCAAAATGTGATATTAAGAATGAAAGACATGAAACAGCACTTTTACTTGCCAGAGAAAATAACAACAAAGGAAATGATGCAGAGAATGTGATAATGGATGAGTTAGCTAGAAGAGTAGTATTGTGTGGTGCAAGAGTGAAGAAACATACAAAGTGTGGAAAAGGGTTGCCACATAGGAAACAACTCGTAATGGTTGGTGCTGCTGGAATCTTACGTTGGGGGAAATCGAATAAGAGAAATGTTGTTTGTAAAGAGGCTGAGGTTGGACCAAGTGAAAGATTTCGATGGAATCGTAGGAAGAAGTTTGATGTTGACGAGGTTGGAATGTTTCATTTTGTTACAACAAAGAATAAGGAGGTGCATTTTGTTTGTGAAGGTGGGGTTGAAATGGCTGAGTCGTGGGTAAGGGGAATTAGATTAGTAACAGGAGAAGCCATTTTTGGTTCTAGGGCTAATACTAATTGAAGGATCATGTGTTCATGCATAGAAAATCATGGAAAAGTTAGCTAGTAATGTGATGATATATATTTATTTGTTTACCTTTTGTTTTGAACATATAAATTGATTTAGTAATTTAATTAATTAATTATACAACTCTTTTGCCACATCATCTCCAAGTCAAAGTCCAGTCAGCAAATATGGTAAAAGGGTTTGGTAAATCCAATTTTTGGGTTTTATAAGGGGCGTTTGCTAAAAAAAAACATTCAAGGGGGCCAAACCGAAACTCGCTATATTGGCAGGGGGTGAAGTATATTAAACCCATTATATTCTTATAGTTTTTGTAATAAAATCCTAACTTTTGTGTAAATATTTACATACTTGTGTTTTTTATTCATTTTTATACCAATTAATAGTTTTCCATTCATTTTATAGGTATTCATGCACATTTGAAGCATTGAGTAATGAAGACCAAAGACTAAGCTTCAAGAATGCAAGTTTTGTCAATTCATCAAAGAATAAGGCTCAAAATAAGGATGATAAAAATTATCATTTTGGTTTCCATTCATTCATTATTGGATAGAGCATTGAATAAGCTTTCCAACGCTTCAAACCGGGCGCAATTCGGAGTTACGGTTCTCAAGTTACGGCGAAAACAAGATTTCATTTTTGCTATCAGCCGCTAAGCGGGAGTACCTCCACTGAGCGACCATGACAGATATCAGCTCGTTAAATAGGGGTAAAAAATCACATTTTTAGGTTATGTTTTGGGGTAATTGTTCCCAAATCATCAAACCTTCATTCTTAGGGTAGATTAGCTTAGAAATCAACTTCAGAGGTTGCATTTGGATGATTGGGGTGGATTGAGCGTCGAACGGAGCTGACAAACCGGGAGATTTTCGGTTCATTTCTCTTCTTCTTTGTGTATTTCTCTTTGGTTGAGTTTTGTTTGTATATTTACTTAAATCTTATGTATATTTACCGATTATAATGTTATGTTTAACTTGCTTTACAAATCTGTGTTGATGTTGTTCTGGATTTTTGCTCTGTGCTGGGGATTTGGGTTGCTTTAGAGATAAACTTCTTGAATCCTTATCTAGGATGATAATCTGTTGGTTCTGAACTCTAGAGATAGATTTAGAGTTAGCATTCACCGTTTGTATCTATACTTAATGCTTTCGTGTTTGAGCGGCGTGCGAGAGATCGCCGACGCGAGAATACGGATGTTCTCGCAACTTTGCATTAGAGATAACCTTAGTTGTGAGATGATCTCGTAGGTGCTCCAGAGATGGACGCTTATGTGAGAGATACGTGATAACATAGATGAGTATCGTAGGTTGAGTATAACGGGTCGGTAAGTGTATGTTTGTGAAGAGTGAATATATTTACATTTCTGATAAGTTATTTCTCTTCTAAGAATGTGTTTATTCTTTTCCTGTCTATATCTTTGTTTACTTTTTGCTCATTCAATCCCGAGCTCGAAACCATAGAAACTATTGAATGGTATCTCTCCATCTCTGTGGACGATAATTCCCGGATCAATATTTCTAAATCTTTTTTCGTTGCTTGCCCTATACTGCAGTCAACACCTAAATGCGATGCCCCTCGATATAAGAAAAAGTTGTCTCCGGCCAAAGTCTTATTATATTTTCCTATAATTCTGAAATTTAGACGCATGTATCATAGTGAAGCCGATTCAAGACACTTGACTTGGCATGCAGATGAAAGAATTATTGATGGAAAGTTGCGACATCCGACAGACTCACCACAGTGGAAGAAAGTTGATAGTGATTATCCTGAATTTGGAAAAGAAGCAAGAAACCTTCGCTTGTCATTGTCTACTGATGGAATGAACCCGCATGGTATTCAAAGTATCTCGCATAACACCTGGCCTGTGATTCTTATGATTTATAACCTACCTCCGTGGTTATATATGAAGCGTAAGTACATGATGTTATCTATGTTAATTTTTGGGCCTAAACAACTATGGAATGACATAGACGTATACTTGACACCCTTAATTGAAGATTTAAAGTTTTTGTGGGAGAACGGTGTGGAGGTTTACGATGGGTATAGGAAAGAAAGTTTCAACTTGAAGGTGATGTTGTTTGGAACAATTAATGATTTTCCAGCATACGGAAATCTATCAGGGTACAACAATAAAGGTCAAAAAGCGTGTCCTGTTTGTGAAGATGAAGCCGATACGACACGATTGGATCTTTGTCAGAAGAATGTCTTTCTCGGTCATCGTAGATTCTTAAATTCTAATCATCACTACCGTGGGTGAAGAAAAGCATTCAATGGAAAGGCCGAACAACGTACAGCCCCGCCTTTTTTGACAGATGATTGTTAAGTGCCAAAATGTAGTTATTTTGTGTTTGTAAATAGTGGCACTTATCGATACTTTTTGTTAATACCGTTTGAATAATTCCCCGTTTTTGTGTATATTTGTATCGTTTGTGTTTTGTTACGTTTTCGTGTAAATATATAGCGTTTGATAGTTTTGTTGTCTTTTTGTAGGTATTTATGCGTGTTCGATGCTTTGAAGAATAAAGTGTTGAAGACACGGCGGCGAGCACGCGATTTTACCAATTCATCGGCGGATAACGCTCAAAACAAATATGAGAAAAATCATCAATTTTATTGATATTTATTCATTGTTAGATAGAGCATGAAATAAGTTTTCCAACGCTTCGAACCGGGCGCAAATCGGAGTTACGGTTCTCAAGATATGACCGAAACAAGATTTGCTGTTTTGTTGAGCGGGCTAAGCGGGCTTGACCATGCTAAGCGCGGTCTGGGAGCATTTTTGACTCGTTTGGCAGAAAGTTGGGCGCTTAGCGCGGGTTTTTGGCGCTAAGCGCGGTCTGGCGGCTTAAGACCAATAAAAAACAGCCCGCTTAGCGCGGTGGGCGCGGTTAGCGCGGTCTGCGACTTCAGTTTTGGTATATATGTTGTAAAATCATTTTTTTTAGGTATGTTTTGGGTATTTTTGAACCCCAACTCATCAACCTTCAATTTTTGGTAGATTGAGCTTAGAAAACAACATTTGTGGCTTGTAATCGGAAGATTCTTGGTCGGGAGCTCGATTGATCGTGATTGACACCGCGAAAGATTTGATTTTCTTCTCCTCCTCTTCTCTTTGTAACCACTTTTGTTGGGTTTGTTTGTAAGTTTACTCTAAACACATGGATGTTTGTTACTCTTTGTACTAGTTGTATAATATATTTGCTTTACAAATCTTAATCGGTGTTTCCTTGATCTTTTTGCTTAAATGCTCTGGATTTGTGTTGTTGTAGAAATAGACTTCACAAATCTTGATTAGGGGGATATCTATTAGCTTTTGATTCTAGACATAGGATTGGGGTTAACATCCACATAATATCTGAGTTTAATGTCTCTGTGTTGTTTGATCGGTTGAGACATCGTCGAAAGAGCAATATAGTTGAATTTCCGTCGATGTTGCAGAAATGGACATTGATGTGAGGGATATGTGGTGATTCTGACGAGTATTGTAGATTGAGTACGGCGGAGTGATAAATCTAAGTTTGTGAGGAGTAGTTTAGATTCAAACCAAATAAGCTATTCTCTATCAAGAATGAATTCTTTTTATGTTCATATGTTAATTTTTACTTGTTTGCTTAAAACCCATTTAACCCAAACTCAAGAACTAAGAATCTGTCGAACGGCAGTTCGGTATCACCAATCTCTGCGGACACGATAATTCCCGGATAAATACTTCCAAATCTTTTGTTGCTTGCCGCTTTACCGCCACAACAAAAATGGCGACGTTGCCGAGGATTGGTGTTTTTATTGAATTCGCATTGCGATAGTTTCTTTGTTTTTGAGTTTTGTGAATATCGTATATTTGTGAATTTCCTTATACTTGGATACTTTTGTATAGTCTATTGTATAGATACATGTTTTAATTTTGTTTCGTGGACTTATTAAACAAGTTGAACTCGGATAGTTCTTTAATTTCAAATCTTCACTTTTCAACTTGTTTAGTTAATTTCACCAAACTTTTGTAAAAATTGTGTTTTTACTTATCGTTACGTGTTTGTTAATACGTGTTGTTGTATATTATCTTGTTTCGTAATGTTTGTTTGTGTGTGGTTAGGATACTTTCTTTAGGTTCACGTTTGGGCGAAAGCGTTGGCGTGTCGTGAAGAAAGCTACTACCGTGCACAATAAAAGGCGTCGAGCTAACGACGTAAAACGAGCGCTTGTTGGGAGGCACCCCAACGATTTTATTTTTCTGTTTTTCTGTAAATGAGTAGTGTAGGTGCTAAGTGGAGGTTACATTGGAAATTCTGGTTTTCTGGTTTTTCTGGTGTAGCGCGCTTATCGCGGTCACCGCGCTTAGCGCGGCCTGGGAGTTTTGTCTAGTGAATTCTTTTTAATGGTTCACTCGGCTCGCCTTTTTCCCACTTACACCAAGGCTTTATAGTATTGTATTTTATAGTTATAATTTTAATTCTTTTGTTGTTGTTTAGACTCAAATTTTGGCTCGATTACTTGAAGTCGCATTTGGTAATTCTTTAATTTTGATTGATTCAACATGCCAATTGTGCGGTAATGATTGTTCGAATTTGTACATAGCAAGGTACTCGTTTATCGCTTTCTATAGCATAACATGTTTAGGAGACTTTTCATTTGTACAATTTTCATATTATTCATTCTTTTTGCATAACTTGCTCATGACTTGAATCACATTAGTTTCCCCTTTTTACCATAAATGTGAGGGGGCTTTCCATTGTGTACATATGCGAGTGACCGACAATTCTTGTTTTAACTGGATATTATTATGTTTAATCTTTCGTCTGTATTGATTTTGTGAATACACGAAAGTGATCAAGGCACTTGTTTGATTTTGAGCACAACTACCATAGCCAAATATCAATTCACCTTGTGAGTGTGTGAGCATTAGTAACCCCCTTTGAGCTTTTTTGTCAATATCCATATTGTTTTTTCTTAATGCTTGTCTATGAGCGTTTGGTTTTCAATTCTGTTTAGATGTTGATTCTTTGTTTCTTGAACCCTCAACTATGATTTATAGTTTGAATTTTTACCTTGCCTTAGAAAGTAGGGAGTATTCAATGTATATTGTGGTTGGATTCAAGTTGGGGAGAGGATGTTTTCCTCTTTATGATGTGGTTGGTATGTGGTTGTGAAATCAATAGAAAAAGAAAAAAAAACATGTGAAAAAGAAAGAAAAGAAAAAAAAAAGTTTGAAAAAGAAAAGAACCAAAAAGAGTTTGGAATAAGATTGTGCTAATAAGTATTGGGTTTGGTGTGAAACATGTGATGAAGAAGAAAGTTTGATTGAAATTCATTTGTTTGGAACTTTGTGGAAGTAATTACTCCCTTAGGTTTAGGCAAATTTTTGTTTCGATTAGCTTTAGGAATTATCACTTGTTTGTTAACCGAGCCGCATTACAACCTTTAAAGCCCTTGTGATTCGTTTCGTTGCGTTTTCAATACTATTTTTGGATGAATGCATAATTTTGTCTATTGTTTGCAAGATTGTCGGGTGTGTGTCAAAGTCCTCACCTTTCGGTGTTTTTCATCTACCGATGAGTTTTTGCTAGGCGTGATTCATTATTGAGCTTGTTTTGTTTTAGAATGTTTTGTATGATTATTGTACTTAGGATTGGTTTCATTTTCATGCGTCGTTGTAGGATTGTGGTAAGTTTTTACTTTGTTTGTACGTTTTTGGTTTGAACTGTGCAATTGTTTCGTTTTCTAAACCGTGTTGATTCTTGATTCTTTGGATTTTTCCTTTTGATTGTTTGAGTGTTTGGCCTTGTTTGAGGACAAACAAATTCAAGTTGGGGAGAGTTGTTAAGTGGCAAAATGTAGTTATTTTGTGTTTGTAAATAGTGGCACTTATCGATACTTTTTGTTAATACCGTTTGAATAATTCCCCGTTTTTGTGTATATTTGTATCGTTTGTGTTTTGTTACGTTTTCGTGTAAATATATAGCGTTTGATAGTTTTGTTGTCTTTTTGTAGGTATTTATGCGTGTTCGATGCTTTGAAGAATAAAGTGTTGAAGACACGGCGGCGAGCACGCGATTTTACCAATTCATCGGCGGATAACGCTCAAAACAAATATGAGAAAAATCATCAATTTTATTGATATTTATTCATTGTTAGATAGAGCATGAAATAAGCTTTCCAACGCTTCGAACCGGGCGCAAATCGGAGTTACGGTTCTCAAGATATGACTGAAACAAGATTTGCTGTTTTGTTGAGCGGGCTAAGCGGGCTTGACCGCGCTAAGCGCGGTCTGGGAGCATTTTTGACTCGTTTGGCAGAAAGTTGGGCGCTTAGCGCGGGTTTTTGGCGCTAAGCGCGGTCTGGCGGCTTAAGACCAATAAAAAACAGCCCGCTTAGCGCGGTGGGCGCGGTTAGCGCGGTCTGCGACTTCAGTTTTGGTATATATGTTGTAAAATCATATTTTTTAGGTATGTTTTGGGTATTTTTGAACCCCAACTCATCAACCTTCAATTTTTGGTAGATTGAGCTTAGAAAACAACATGGATGTTTTCTACTCTTTGTACTAGTTGTAGAATATATTTGCTTTACAAATCTTAATCGGTGTTTTCTTGATCTTTTTGCTTAAATGCTCTGGATTTGTGTTGTTGTAGAAATAGACTTCACAAATCTTGATTATGGGGATATCTGTTAGCTTTTGATTCTAGACATAGGATTGGGGTTAACATCCACATAATATCTGAGTTTAATGTCTCTGTGTTGTTTGATCGGTTGAGACATCGTCGAAAGAGCAATATAGTTGAATTTCCGTCGATGTTGCAGAAATGGACATTGTGTTAGGTGCCAAATATTGTTAATATTTAGTTAAATTAGTGGCACCTTTTAACCGATTTTATCGAGTATGCTTTTAATTCTCTGAAGTTTTAGATAATTATTTATAGTTTATAATTGTTAGCTTTCATTTTATGTTAATTTGTGTTTTTAGTTCTGATTGTGTAGGTTTTGGCTAATTTTGGGATGTTTGGAGCTTACTTTGAGCTTGGCAAGAGAGTTCCTGGCAGAAGTATGCGCGCGTCGCGCGGACATGTGGGCGCGTCGCGCCCTAGGCAAGATATTTTGGAGCTTTAAAGCAGAGATCTGCGCGCGTCGCGCGCATGGGCGGTTTATATTTTTAAGTGTAATGGCGCGTAGCGCGCTGGAGGGCGCGACGCGCCCTGGACAGATTTCAGAAAAACTATATAAAGAGATTTTCATATATTTTAGGTTGTGTGGTTGATTTTGAGAGCTCAAGAACACTTGTCTACTGTAGCAAACATAGAGTTGAAGATTGGAAGCCTTGATCGTCGATTAATCGCCTTTGATGCTTGTTGATCTTCATCCTTTCCTTCTTGTGCAAGCTACCATTCTCATGGATAGCTAAATCCCTTTTGTATCAAGATAAGATGTAATCTTCCTAGCCTTTTGTATGTTTTTCTTGTGAATATATGTGTATGAACAAGTGATGATCAATATAGATGGTTTAGTTTGTTTATTAAAGCTTTTCTTTGGTATAAATGTTCGAGACATCAATGTTTGTATCTAGACCTAACTCATCATCTTTCAAACTATAAGTTGCAGACATGGATTTAGAGTTTGATGTTTACTAAGTATCGGTTTTAAAACGTTATTTGTATTGTTTAAACGGTGGAGAAATCGTCAGTTAAACAATACGGTAAATCTAACTATATCGTTGCGGACACGGACGATATAGGTGTCGATACGTAATTATATTGATCGTTAGCAAGTTCATAAGCATCTATTTATAAGGAAACATACAAATTTAGGTCGATGAAATCGAATCTTGATACATTTTCTTTAACTTAGAACTTTCATTAATTTACTCTTTGCTACTAAAGTGATTGAATGATCTTTTGCAAACCTAAAACTAAAAGTAACATTAACTCAAGACAAAATAGGCTATAGAACGGCGGTGATATCGCAATAATCCCTGTGGATACGATTTAAACGAAAAGTACACCACAATACTCTTTCAACAAAATGGCGCCGTTGCCGGGGATTGTTGTTTAGATATTGCAAGCATTGCAATAGTTTGTTTTGTATTGAGTATTATAATTAATATCTTGTTTCTAAATTTATTTTCCTTGTGTTTGTTAATTTGCTTGGTTAGTTTTTCAGATTACAGTTTATGCGAGGACGTATACCTGCAGATCAACTCCTTTTCGATCCTGAGATTGAGAGGACTGCTCGTAGAGAGAATAGCAAAACTCGTAGGAGGAGACAACTAGCTAGGGAAAGAAGACAACAACAAGAAGCATCTTCTTCTTCAACTCCGGTTGAAAACTTGGTTGAGGAAGAAATGGCTGCGGATCCACCACCTCGAGGGCCATGTGCTAACAGCCCTCGTCTCAATGCACAATTTGCTCGTGATCAGGCCAATGGAAGAAACTCCGAAATGAAGACGGGGTTACTTCAATTATTATACCAAAATCCGTTCACAGGGGCAGATCACGAGGATCCATTTACTCATCTAACTAAGTTCTACGAGATCGCCAGAACAATTGGTGCTCCGGAAGACCAAGAAGAACAGGTGTTCAGGAGACTCTTTCCTCATTCCTTAATTGGAAAAGCTAAGGAATGGTACCTGGATCAACCAAATAATGTCATGACAAATTGGAACGAGTTAGAAGAGAAGTTCTTGGATCGGTTCTTTCCTCACAATAGGTTCATGGAAGCGAAAACTTCTATTGCGGTGTTGTTGAAGCGGTATAGCGGCAAGCAACAAAAGTTTTGGAAATATTCATCCGGGAATTATCGTGTCCACAGAGATTGGTGAGAAGAACTGCCGTTCGACTATCTCGCGTTCTAAGTTTCATGAATTGGGTGCGGAAAGGTAAATGCGGGAAAAGTAAATAAAAGCAGATAAACAATCTCAATAGTCTAAGAGAAAGAGTTATGGAGTTGTATTTCGTTCTACCCGTCTAATACTTAAATCCGAAGATCTATCGCTCGACACTCACAATACGCATCAACATCACCGGGCATCATTCGAGATGCCACATCGGTGCCCATGTCTGCAACACCGACGAAAGCTCAACCGTACTATTCACATCAGCGATTTCTCCACCGACACAAACAACACGGAGGCATTAGACTCGATACCCACTAAGATTGTTAGTCCTGAATCCATGTCTGCAACCCAGAAACTAACAGCTATCATTCCTAATCAAGATCTATGGTGTCCATGTCTGCAACAACACAAATCCGGAACATTTAAGCAAAAAGATCAAGAACAACAACAATGAAGATTTGTAAAGCGAATATATAAACGATCCCAAGATCCACAAATATACATACAATAAGAGTAGAAACATACATACAACACCCACCATTGGAATGAAACAAAGGGAAGAGAGAAGATGAACTGGAAAGATCTCACCAGTACAATGAAATCGAGTCAGATCCATGATCAATCCACTTGACGTCGCACCCAATGGTGTTTCCTAAGCCTCTAAACTACCAAAAAAGGACCAGAGCTCAACTTGTCAAGAAGAGGTGATAAAAAACCTAGAAAAATCTGTTCTAAGCTATTTATACAAAACTGAAATACGCACAGCGCGCGACGCGCCGGATGCAGCGCGCGACGCGCCATCTCACTTATATACCAAACCGCCCTAGAGCGCGTCGCGCCCAAATCCGGCGCGACGCGCCCAATCTTCTGCCAGACTATGTTCTTCAAACTCAAAGAGGGCGCGACGCGCCCTGCAGCGCGCGAAGCGCCCTGCACCAGAACAGCAGAATTATTTCCTCTTTGCTCTCGCAGCCGTGTCTTCGACACTTTATTCCTCAAGGCTCCGAAAACACAAGAATACCTACAAAAATACAACAAAGCTATCAAACGGTATAAACGTGTATGAAAATACAAGTATTCGTAAAGTAAACGTAATTACACAAAAACGGGGGATTATTCAAACGGTATTAACAAAAAGCATTGATAAGTGCCACTATTTACATACACAAAATAACTACAATTTGGCACTTAACAGGTGTTCTCTCAAGGTTCGAATGAATCTCTCAATGAAGCATGGGAGAGGTTCAAGTCCATGGTTAGAAAATGCAAAGGTCATGGGTTTGATGAATTGTCTCAAATCCATATCTTTAGAAATGGACTCCAACCTCAACCAAAAACTCTTTTAGATGCTACCGCGGGTGGTTCGTTGATGTCAAAAACTGCTGCAGAAGCGATTGCTATCATTGATAGAATGGCTTTGAATGATCATCAAGGGCAACACAACCGTAGTGCACTACAAAGAAAACCGGGGGTTCTTGAATTGAATACTAGTGATGCAATACTTGCTCAAAACAAGTTATTGACACAACAAGTAGAATTGCTCACTCAACAAATGTCAAAACTCCCTCAACAAATCAAAGAGATAAATGGGACCCCTTCTAAAAATCTACATGTGATGTGTTGTGAATTGTGTAGGGGTGACCATCAAACTGGTTTTTGTCCTCCACCGGGTGAAGAGGTGAATTATGTGTCTAATCCTAATCAAGTTTATGGTGGGAGACAACAACAACCTTACAACAATAACCAAGGTTACCTTCAAAGAGGTAATCAAGGTTATCAACAAGGATGGAGGCCGGAAGCGGGTCCATCGAATCGTCAAAATCCGTATCAAGGTGGTTACAACCAACAACTTCAACAACCTCAACAACCAAAGCTTTCAATAGAGGACACTCTTAGCCAATTCATGCAATTGAAAATTGCAAGCCAAAAGAGTACGGATGCCGCCATAAAGAATCTTGAAACTCAAGTCGGGCAATTGTCAAAGCAACTTGCCGATCAAAACAAAGGTCCTTTTCCGGCTACTACACAAGAAAATCCTCGTGAGCATTGTAAGTCAATTCTAACTCGTAGCGGTAGAAATATTGATATGGGTGTAGGAGAGATAGTTGAGGAGGAAATTGTTGAGAGTGAAAAAGATAGGGTGATTGAAGTAGAAAAAAATGTTGAGGGTGATTTAGTTGAAAATGAGAAAGAATTAGTGGAAAAAGAAACCATTGAGAAAGTTGTAGAAAAAGAGAGAAAAAAATTGAGTGTGAGTGAAAAGGGAAAGAAGAAAGTGGAAGATTCAATACAAGTGAAGAAATTACCTTACCCTCCCGGTCCGTCAAAGAAAGAAGATGCAAAGCACTATGCTCGGTTCTTGGACATTTTTAGCAAGTTGCAAATTAATGTACCTTTTTCCGAGGCATTAGAGAAAATGCCGATGTATGCAAAATTCATCAAAGACATCATCACTAAGAAGAGAAGGTTCTTGGATCCGGAGGTAGTAACGGTGAGCTCTTGTTGTAATGCGTTAATTCAACGCACTACTCCGATAAAATCAAATGATCCTGGGCGGGTAACCTTACCGGTGTCTATTGGAAATGTTCACATAGGCAAAGGTTTGGTGGATACCGGTTCTAGCATTAATTTGATCCCGTTGTCTATGGTGAGAAGATTAGGCATCACTGACTTGAAGCCGACAAGAATGACGTTATCATTGGCGGATAAATCCACAGCTCATCCCCATGGAGTTGCGGAAGACTTGCTTGTCAAGGTTGACAAATTTTGGTATCCTGTTGATTTTATCGTCATAGACATGGAAGAAGATTCTGAGATTCCATTGATCTTAGGAAGGCCTTTTATGAAGACGGCCCAGATGATGATAGATATTGATGATGGCTTAATGAAATTAAGGTACCAAGATGAAGAATTATGTCTTGATCTCTTTGAAGCCATAAAGCATCCGAGTGATGATGATGATTGTTTTAGAATTGATGCCACCGAAAGAGCTATTATGAAAGTGGAGAATCAAATGCACTTGTCAAATCCTCTTGAGAAAACTTTAATGGAAGCTCTTGAAATTCTCACCAAAGATCAAGAGAAAGAAATTGAAGATTGCTTGAGAAATTTAGAGGCTTGTGATGAGATGAATCCATTTGAAACTCAAATTGAAGAGTTGAAAGATGAACCTAAAGCTGAAGAGCAAAAGGTGGAGTTGAATGTGTTACCATCTCACTTGAAATACGTGTTTCTCGGTGACAATTCTACTAAGCCGGTTATCATTAATAATGGTTTGTCTAGCAAGGAAGAGCATCGATTGAAGGAAGTATTGATAAAGAATCAAGAAGCAATAGGATGGGTTTTATCCGACTTGAAGGGTATTAGTCCGGCCTATTGTATGCATAAGATTATGTTAGAAGATGATTTTCGGCCCGTAGCACAACCTCAAAGGCGATTGAATCCAACCATGAAAGAAGTTGTTAGAAAAGAGGTTGTGAAGTTATTAGAGGCGGGGATGATTTATCCCATCTCCGATAGCGAATGGGTGAGCCCGGTGCATGTGGTTCCTAAGAAAGGTGGATTGACGGTTGTGAGAAATGAGAAGAACGAGTTGATTCCTTCGAGAGCGGTGACCGGGTGGCGTATGTGTATTGATTATAGGAGGTTGAACCAAGCAACAAGAAAAGATCACTTTCCATTACCTTTTATGGATCAAATGTTAGAGAGGTTAGCCGGAAGAAATTTCTATTGTTTCTTGGATGGTTATTCGGGATACAATCAAATATCAGTGAATCCGGCGGACCACGAGAAAACTGCTTTTACATGTCCTTTTGGCGTTTTCGCATACCGAAGAATGCCATTTGGACTATGTAATGCTCCTGCAACATTTCAAAGGTGCATGCAAGCTATCTTCTCAGATTTGATCGAAAAAAGCATTGAGGTGTTCATGGATGATTTTTCTGTGTACGGGTCATCATTTGACTTGTGCTTGAAGAACCTTGATGTGGTGATGGAAAGATGCATTGAAACAAATTTGGTTCTCAACTGGGAGAAATGCACTTTCATGGTGACGGATGGGATTGTTCTTGTAACACCCCTCTAAATAACCCGCGGCAATTAAACAAATTATTAAATCAGAGTAACATGTAGAGAGGTATCACAATTCATAAATAACAAATTACACGTCACATAAGTCATGCATCATTGGAACACCTGAAAATCATAACTCATTATCCAAACCATGTTCTACGCAGCGGAAAAATACCACATCAAGTCTACATTATTATTAAATGTATCAGACTCCAACCAAAACAGATAAATATAGAGTTACAATCAAAACTACAAACAAACGTTCCCAGTGTTACAACTACCAGAGCATGACACCTGACGCTAACTAAAACACGGACTCATGAGCTAATCCTCACCGAGTCGAACAGCCGCTATCCTCAGTCTGAAAATGACAACATGTAAGGGTGAGTCTCGTCATAATTAACAAATGTTATAAGGTTATAAAGCAATAACACGTCACAGTTGCATCATTCACCCAATTGTTTCATAAACAGACAATCAAAACAAAATAAATAACAACCAACGCATCATCAGCATTTACAACACTGGAATACTTCCAATCATGTCATAAATCGTGCATATGAATGAACTGACACTATGCATGTGGTACCAACGTCATCCAATGGGAATGACCCATGACCGATCTATCATCATCCAGATACGGCCCTGCCAGCACAGATTCCACACAATGGGAATCATGCCCTTCACTGATCCAACACTTCCCTTATGGATACAGTATCAACAATGCACATGAATGAATGCAACATATATAACATACTTATATCATTATCATCATCATCCTCAATAATCATCATCATCATTCAAGTATGTTCATATATATTAACATCATTCAACCACAATTCTATCATCATCATGTCGAAAACATGCACATATTTACTACAATCATCATCATCATCAAGAAATAGCAACATATATTATCATCATTCTAAAACCAGTCAAATCATCATCACATAGATCGTTTAATAAGGTTCATTTAGCCCAAAACGGCGCATCAAATGAACCAACGGTTAGAAAGTTATGCCTCTTTGAACTTTCTTAAAAAAATCACAAAACATCAACAGCACGCGGCGCCATCACACATTCGCGGCGCGGAACGAATCGAAACAACGCCATCGCGGCGCGGCCACATGTTCGCGGCGCGGAACGAATCGGAACAACGCCTTCGCGGCGCGGTCACCTGTTCGCGGCGCGTACTGAACGCAACAAGACTTCCTTACCTTATGCCTTCAGGTTCGCGGCGCCTCCCCTATGTACGCGGCGCGAACCGCGATTCTAAAAACCCCAATCTGCAGAAAAACAGCATTCCATGTATCCCAAACACCCCAACACATACCAGTGCGAACATGGAGAATTAGAATGCACAAACAACACAATTTACGTCTCGTAATGCACCAAATATACATCAATTGAGATTATAACAACACATACATCATAGATTCAAACACAGGGGTCAAATATCATACAATTGACACAATCCCTAAACCTATCATATGACTCAATTGATCCGAATTCTACATCTATTCAGCATTACCAACCCCTAACCCGATAATAGATGTTAATCAGACAAGTCCCCCCTTACCTTAGATAATTCTGGATTCTTGGTCTCTCCCTCTATCGTTCTCCTTCACGTTCCTCGTTCTTCAGACTTCTTTCTTTCACGCTCTTTCTTTTTCCCAATTCCAATGTTTATGAAATAATAAAATTAGAAAAAGGTTTTTCAGAATTACCCCCCCTTCTTCCTCTATTTCCACATATGGCCCAAAAGCCAAAACCTCATTTATTCATTATTTCCACAATTTCTTTAATAATTCTAATTATTAATTCAATAATAAAATTAAATTAATATTAAAATTATACAGGCGTTACAACTCTCCCCCACTAAAAGAGTTTTCGTCCTCGAAAACATACCTCAAGCAAAGAGCTCCGGGTAGGAATCTTTCATCTGGCTCTCTAGCTCCCAGGTAACATTCCCTTCAGCTGGTCCTCCCCAAGCTACTCTGACTAAAGCTATTTCCTTGCCACGCAATTGCTTCAGTCTTCTATCTTCAATCCTCACAGGCAATGTTTCAACCGTTAAGTTGTCTTTTACCTGTACATCGTCTACTTGGATCACATGGGACGGATCTGGAATGTACTTCCTCAATTGAGACACATGAAACACGTCGTGCAAGTTTGCAAGCATCGGCGGCAAAGCGACACGATATGCCAATTCTCCCACCTTTTCAGAAATTTGGAACGGTCCAATAAAACGCGGAGTCAATTTCCTTGACTTCAATGCCCGACCAATTCCTGTCATAGGAGTAACTCTCATAAACACATGATCTCCCTCTTGAAACTCAAGTGTCTTCCTCCTTTTATCATAGTAACTCTTCTGACGACTCTGAGAAGCTCTCATCTTCTCCTGAATCATCTTAATCTTCTCTGTAGTCTGTTGTACAATTTCTGGCCCAATCACAGCACTCTCACCAGATTCATACCAACACAACGGCGTCCTACATCTCCTACCATACAAAGCCTCAAACGGAGCCATACCAATGCTCGAATGATAACTATTGTTGTAAGTAAACTCGATCAAAGGCAGATAGCTATCCCAAGTACCTCCTTTTTCCAGCACACAAGCACGTAACAAATCTTCTAACGACTGTATTGTCCTCTCCGTCTGTCCATCCGTCTGCGGATGATAAGCAGAACTCAACCTCAGTTTAGTACCTAAAGCCTTCTGCAAACCTTCCCAGAACTTAGACGTAAACCTCGGATCTCTGTCTGACACGATACTGGAAGGAATACCATGAAGACTAACTATCTTCTCGATATACAACTGAGCTAGCTTCTCCATCGGATAATCCATCCTCACCGGTATAAAATGTGCAGATTTCGTCAACCTGTCTACCACGACCCAGATAGCTTCATAATTCTTGCCAGTCCTCGGCAAACCCGACACAAAATCCATTGATATGCTATCCCACTTCCACTCAGGAATAAACATCGGTTGCATAAACCCAGACGGTTTCTGATGCTCAATCTTTGACTTCTGGCAAATTAAACAAGAGTACACAAACTCGGCAATTTCTTTCTTCATTCTCGGCCACCAAAACAACTTTTTCAAATCATGATACATCTTGGTAGCACCAGGATGAATACTCAACCCACTACGGTGTCCTTCTTCTAAAATACGTTTCCGGAGTTCAACAATATCAGGGACACACACTCGATCACCAAACCTCAGTATACCATTTTCATCAATTCTAAATTCACCACCCTTGCCTTGATTAATCAAAGTCAACTTATCTATTAACTCAACATCATCTTTCTGACCCTCTCTGATCTCTTCAAGAATGCCACTAGTCAACTTCAACATACCCAATTTGACACTAGTAGGAGTACCTTCACATACTAAACTCAAGTCTCTGAATTGTTCAATCAAATCCAATTCCTTCACCATTAGCATAGACATATGCAAGGTTTTCCTACTCAATGCATCAGCAACAACGTTTGCCTTACCCGGATGGTAATTCAAACCAAAATCATAATCTTTCAGGGATTCTAACCATCTTCTCTGCCTCATATTCAACTCTTTCTGGTCAAAGAGATACTTCAGGCTCTTATGATCACTGAATACCTCAAATCTTGAACCATACAAATAGTGTCGCCACAACTTCAAAACGAACACTACAGCTGCCAACTCCAAATCATGAGTCGGATAATTCCTCTCATGCGCTTTAAGTTGTCTCGACGCATAAGCAACTACTTGCTGATTTTGCATTAACACACCACCTAAACCCATTAGTGATGCGTCACAATAAACCACAAATGATTCTGTCGGACTTGGTAAAATCAAGATAGGAGCACTAGTCAATCTCCTCTTGAGCTCTTGGAATCCTTCTTCACACTTTGCATCCCAAATAAAGGCTTGCCCCTTCCTGGTCAGTTTAGTTAACGGCAATGCTAACTTTGCAAATCCTTCAATAAACTTCCTGTAATAACCTGCAAGGCCAAGAAAACTACGAATCTCTGATACTGACTTCGGAGCTTCCCACTGAGACACGGCTTTTATTTTTGTAGGATCAACAGCAATACCATTCTTAGAAATCACATGTCCAAGAAAACTAACTTCTTCTAACCAGAATTCACACTTCGACAGTTTGGCAAAAAGTTGCTTCTCCTTCAACAGTTCTAACACAGTTCTGAGGTGTTCGGTATGTTCTTCCTCATTCTTAGAATATATCAGGATATCGTCGATAAATACCACCACAAACTGGTCGAGATAAGGATGAAATATTCTGTTCATATACTCCATAAAAACACCAGGTGCATTAGTAACTCCAAACGGCATTACAGAATACTCATAATGTCCATACCTTGTTCTAAAAGCAGTCTTCTGAATGTCATCATCTTTTACACGTATCTGGTGATACCCAGACCTCAAATCAATTTTACTAAATACTCGCGCTCCAACCAACTGATCCATCAAATCATCAATCCTCGGCAATGGATACCGATTCTTGATAGTAACCTTGTTCAATTGTCTGTAATCTACGCACAGCCTCATCGAACCCTCTTTCTTCTTTACTAGTAACACAGGCGCACCCCACGGAGAAACACTAGGACGAATAAATTTCTTCTCCAGCAATTCTTCCAACTGCTTCTTCAGTTCGGCTAGCTCAGACGGCGACATACGGTACGGTGCCATCGACACTGGACTGGTTCCCGGAATTAAATCAATAGAAAACTCCACTTCTCTTTCCGGTGGTAATTCATTTACATCTTCAGGAAAAACTTCTGGAAATTCACACACCACAGGTAATTCGCTACTAGCCACCTTTTCTTTCACATTCATCATTGCGAACAACATAAATACTGTTGCACCATCTCCGATAGCCTCATTCACCTGCCTAGCTGTCATTTCCAGATTATCAGCACAACCCTCTTCAGGAAAAATTACCGTCTTCTCAAAACAGTTGATATGAACACGGTTGAACTCCAACCAGTTCATTCCCAGGATTACATCAAGTTCTTTCAACGGAAGGCACACTAAGTCCATCCCGAATTCTCTACCAAAAATGTCAACCGGACAATTCAAGCATGCAGACGAAGTAGTTACTGAACCCGACGCAGGAGTGTCAATAACCATACTTCCATTTATATCAGATATCCCTAGATTCAACCTCATAGCACAATCCAAAGAAATAAAAGAATGAGTTGCTCCCGTATCAATAATTGCAACTAAAGGTGTGCCATGAATGAAACACGTACCTTTAATCAATCTGTCCTCTGGAGTAGTCTCTGACCCGGTCAAAGCAAAAACCTTTCCTCCCGATTGGTTCTTCTTTGGCTTAGGACAATTAGGACTGATGTGACCTTCTTCACCACAGTTGTAACAAGTCACAACCCTCTTCTTACAATCAGCCGCGACATGACCCACTTCCTCACACTTGAAGCACTTCTTCTGGTTCAGCTTACACTCATTCCTACGATGTCCCATCTCACCACAATTGTAGCATCTGATACGAGCACTGGAATCTCCCCCACTGGGTTTCTTCCAATCAACAGGTTTACCTCTACCATATGGTTTACCTCTGTCCATAGGCTTCTTCCCCTTTCTGTCAACCAACTCGCGAGAGTGAGATGACTTCAGCTTGACGCTATCTTCCTCGAAAATCCTGCTACAATCCACCAGATCCACAAATCTCCGGATCCTCTGGTACCTGATACCCTGCTTGATCTCATCACGAAGGCCATTCTCAAACTTGACACATTTCGAGAATTCACTGGCTTCGTCGTTGTTGTAGTGCACATAGTACTTTGCCAGTTCCACAAACTTGGCAGCATACTCTGGTACAGTCATGTTACCTTGAACCAACTCCAAAAATTCCACTTCTTTTTTGCCCCTGACATCCTCAGGAAAATACCTCCTCAGAAACTCCCTTTTGAATATAGCCCAAGTAACCGCTATACCGCCGGCATCCAGTTCAGCTTTTGTTGTCAACCACCAGTCATCAGCCTCCTCAGACAACATGTGGGTACCAAACCTCACCTTGAGATTCTCAGCACAATCTATGACTCGGAAAATCCTCTCGATCTCTTTGAGCCATTTCTGAGCACCCTCAGGATCGTGCGTGCCTTTGAACAATGGAGGATTGTTCCTCTGAAAATTCCCCAGTTGCCTATCAGCACCAATCCCTGCTCCTACAGTCCCTCCTCCAAGCACACCAGCAATCATGCCCAGAGCCTCAGCAAGAGCATCATCGTTTCTTCCTCCTCTTCCAGCCATTTGTTCTGCTTAAATGCAACAATCCAGTCAGAACAAAGCATCGACAAATAACTCGTATTAGTCGTATACACAGGAAAACTGACACTGACACTAAGACTCTGGTCACAACGACCGACTATGCTCTGATACCACTATTGTAACACCCCTCTAAATAACCCGCGGCAATTAAACAAATTATTAAATCAGAGTAACATGTAGAGAGGTATCACAATTCATAAATAACAAATTACACGTCACATAAGTCATGCATCATTGGAACACCTGAAAATCATAACTCATTATCCAAACCATGTTCTACGCAGCGGAAAAATACCACATCAAGTCTACATTATTATTAAATGTATCAGACTCCAACCAAAACAGATAAATATAGAGTTACAATCAAAACTACAAACAAACGTTCCCAGTGTTACAACTACCAGAGCATGACACCTGACGCTAACTAAAACACGGACTCATGAGCTAATCCTCACCGAGTCGAACAGCCGCTATCCTCAGTCTGAAAATGACAACATGTAAGGGTGAGTCTCGTCATAATTAACAAATGTTATAAGGTTATAAAGCAATAACACGTCACAGTTGCATCATTCACCCAATTGTTTCATAAACAGACAATCAAAACAAAATAAATAACAACCAACGCATCATCAGCATTTACAACACTGGAATACTTCCAATCATGTCATAAATCGTGCATATGAATGAACTGACACTATGCATGTGGTACCAACGTCATCCAATGGGAATGACCCATGACCGATCTATCATCATCCAGATACGGCCCTGCCAGCACAGATTCCACACAATGGGAATCATGCCCTTCACTGATCCAACACTTCCCTTATGGATACAGTATCAACAATGCACATGAATGAATGCAACATATATAACATACTTATATCATTATCATCATCATCCTCAATAATCATCATCATCATTCAAGTATGTTCATATATATTAACATCATTCAACCACAATTCTATCATCATCATGTCGAAAACATGCACATATTTACTACAATCATCATCATCATCAAGAAATAGCAACATATATTATCATCATTCTAAAATCAGTCAAATCATCATCACATAGATCGTTTAATAAGGTTCATTTAGCCCAAAACGGCGCATCAAATGAACCAACGGTTAGAAAGTTATGCCTCTTTGAACTTTCTTAAAAAAATCACAAAACATCAACAGCACGCGGCGCCATCACACATTCGCGGCGCGGAACGAATCGAAACAACGCCATCGCGGCGCGGCCACATGTTCGCGGCGCGGAACGAATCGGAACAACGCCTTCGCGGCGCGGTCACCTGTTCGCGGCGCGTACTGAACGCAACAAGACTTCCTTACCTTATGCCTTCAGGTTCGCGGCGCCTCCCCTATGTACGCGGCGCGAACCGCGATTCTAAAAACCCCAATCTGCAGAAAAACAGCATTCCATGTATCCCAAACACCCCAACACATACCAGTGCGAACATGGAGAATTAGAATGCACAAACAACACAATTTACGTCTCGTAATGCACCAAATATACATCAATTGAGATTATAACAACACATACATCATAGATTCAAACACAGGGGTCAAATATCATACAATTGACACAATCCCTAAACCTATCATATGACTCAATTGATCCGAATTCTACATCTATTCAGCATTACCAACCCCTAACCCGATAATAGATGTTAATCAGACAAGTCCCCCCTTACCTTAGATAATTCTGGATTCTTGGTCTCTCCCTCTATCGTTCTCCTTCACGTTCCTCGTTCTTCAGACTTCTTTCTTTCACGCTCTTTCTTTTTCCCAATTCCAATGTTTATGAAATAATAAAATTAGAAAAAGGTTTTTCAGAATTACCCCCCCTTCTTCCTCTATTTCCACATATGGCCCAAAAGCCAAAACCTCATTTATTCATTATTTCCACAATTTCTTTAATAATTCTAATTATTAATTCAATAATAAAATTAAATTAATATTAAAATTATACAGGCGTTACAGTTCTTGGCCACAAGGTTTCTTCAAAGGGGCTTGAGGTCGATCCGGCAAAAATCGAAGTTATTGAAAAGCTACCCCCTCCGGTGAATGTGAAAGGCATAAGGAGCTTTTTGGGACATGCTGGGTTCTATAGAAGATTCATCAAGGATTTCTCCAAGGTTGCAAAGCCTTTGAGCAATTTGCTCAACAAAGGTATGGAATTTAATTTTGATGAATCATGTCTAAAAGCTTTCCTAGAACTTAAAGAAAATTTGACCACCACACCCATAATTGTCGCTCCTAATTGGTCGCTTGAGTTTGAACTCATGTGCGATGCTAGTGACTATGCGGTTGGTGCGGTCTTAGGCCAAAGGAGAACAAGCAATTCCATGCTATACATTATGCGAGCAAAGTTTTAAATGAGGCACAGGTTAACTATGCCACCACCGAAAAAGAATTGCTCGCAATTGTATTTGCATTGGAAAAGTTTCGTCCTTACCTCATTGGTTCTTAAGTTGTGTGTTATACTGATCATGCCGCAATCAAATATCTTCTCACCAAGCCTGATTCAAAACAGAGGCTTATTCGGTGGATTCTTTTGCTTCAAGAATTTGATCTTGAAGTGAAAGATAAGAAAGGTACAGAAAATTTGATTGCGGATCATTTGTCTCGGTTAGTGAATACCGAGGTAACAAACAATGAAAAAGAAGTGAGGGAAGAATTCTCGGATGAAAAACTGTACATGGTACAGGAAGTTAGACCCTGGTTCGCGAATATGGCTAACCACAAAGCATCCGGCTGGATACCTGAGGATCTAACTTGGAATCAAAGAAAAAAGTTTTTGAACGATGCTAATTTCTATGTTTGGGATGATCCTCACTTGTTTAAGTTGAGTAGTGACAATCTTTTGAGAAGATGTGTCGCGGATGAGGAGACAAAAAGTATTTTGTGGCATTGCCACAATTCGCCTTATGGTGGTCATTTCAATGGTTTGCGTACGGCCACAAAAGTCCTTCAATCGGGATTTTGGTGGCCTACTTTGTTCAAAGATGCTTACCACCATGTTGCCTCATGCGATAATTGTCAAAGAACTGGTGGAATTGGGAAAAGAGAGGAAATGCCCCTCCAAAGTATTGTAGAAGTTGAGGTATTTGATTGTTGGGGTATTGACTTTGTTGGACCATTCCCTTCCTCAATGTCAAATGAATACATCTTGGCAGCTGTGGATTACGTGTCTAAGTGGGTGGAAGCGATTGCTTCACCCAAAGCGGATGGTAAGACCGTGATAAAGTTTTTGAAGAAAAATATATTTTCGCGGTTTGGCTCGCCAAGAGTGATAGCGCGCCGCACCCATATGCGCGCGTCGCGCGCTGTGTGAACTCAAGGACCCCTTCCAGGCAGAGATGAGGGCGCGTCGCGCGCTGTACATATTTTTGAAAATTTTTTTTTTTTGGTTTGGGCCTACCCATGCTGGGCCCGACCCGGTTTCGTGGCTGAAGAGGTTCTTTGGGTTGTTGGAGGTTTTGCCTCCATTCTTCCCTTTCTCCTCTTTGTTCAAAGAAAAGAAAAACAACACACACACTTGCTCTTTTAATTCTTGCATTTTCCTCACTCAAATTTTGTCTCTCTACCATCATCAATCATCAAGGTTTGTTCTTCTTCTCTTATCTTTCCATTAACTTAGGTTTTAGAAGTTTAGGTTTTAGATTTATGATTTTTTTTTATAGAATTTGAAAAACTAGGGTAGAAATCAATCGTATTATGTATATATTGCTTGCTGGAACCTTTAGAAGGGAGGAGAAGTTTGTCTCCTCGTCTGTTTTGCAGTTTTAATGAAGAAATTTTCTGGGTTTCGCAGAGCGCGCGTCGCGCCCTGTTCAGCGCGCCTCGCGCCCTGGGTTCAATTTTGAATTTTTTTTATGCATTCTGTGAAGTTGTATAGGGTCTGTTTTGTGATTGATGATGAATGTGGATTGATGTAGGCTATTAAAATAGAGGTTATGCTAACTTTGTTTCAATTTGTGTGTGTTTTGTTTGATTTGAAATTGTGCAGGAATGGCACCCTTTTTGAAGAGAAAGAAGACTGGTTCTGGTGAGGGATCTTCCTCACAGTCTGGCAGGTTTGATCGGATGAAGTTTCTAGGTCCGGAGCAAGAGGCGAGGTACCATGAGCTCGAAAGCCGAGTTGTGTGGAGTGAACGCACTGTGGTTCCTATTGACCACGACATCTTCCAAAGGGCGTGGGCTGCTTTGTCTGAGACATGCTGGGACAAGTTGTTCACTCCACCACAATTCTATCAGGTTGAGATTGTCAGAGAGTTTTATGCAAATGCCTTGCCTCCGAGCAGTTGGTCAGGTACTGAAGCTTACCCGTTTAAAACATGGGTGAGAGGTAAGGCCATTGATTTTAGCAAAGAGGCTATTTTTGATTTTCTGGATAACCCTCTTGCTTTGGTAGAAGAGTGTGAGTACCATCCCAGGTTGAATAGAGGAAATTGGGATGCAGAGAGCATTAGGGAGAGAATTTGCAGGTCTGGTTTCACCTATACTCTGACTAAGGCTGGGCTGCCAAAGACTTTTACTCGTAGTCAGTTGACGGAGGAGGCTCAGTTGGTGACCTCGGTGGTGCTTTACAACATAAGGCCACGAAGTCACACTTCCTCCATCACCATTGATACGGCAGGTCTGGTTCAGGGTATCTTGAAAGGTGATAACATTGATGTGTCTCGGATTGTGGCGAATGAGCTGAAAAGAGTCGCCCTGAATGGGACTCTTCATGGAGATGGGGTGAAATGTAGGTTGATTTTTCCTGGTTTAATAATGGGTTTGTGCAGGAAGGCTGGTGTCTGGTTCCCATCTGGTGGGATGATCCCCATGGATGGTGTTATAGATGATATTTTTGCTAACAGGTACTGTTTGCCTGGAGGTCGTCCTTTCGGTGCTGCTCGAAGTGCACCTGACCTTCCCGATGCTTCCGAGGCAGTTCCTGTTGCTGCTGCACCGCCTGTTGGTTCTCAGTTTGGTGATGCAAGTGACTGGAACTATCAGATGCATATGGCGCATCAGAGAGCATTTATGTTTTTGCAGGATTCTATCCGGCAGCTTTCTCTGCAGCAGCCTGTTGGTACCCGGGATGATTTATCTGCTTATGCTTTATGGCCTGAGGGCAGGCCAGATTCAGAGGAGGGGATGGAGCAGGATGATGATGAGACTTCCGATGCTGAGTAGCTCTTCTGTTTTATTTTTATTGTTTTTAGTTTTATGTTAGAACAATTTCTACTTTGTTTTTAATTTAATTTTGTTCCATCCTGTTGGTTGAGGTACTTTGAAAGGCTAAGTTTACGCCTTTGGATAGTTAACACCATTTGGTGTGGTTTTTGCTTTATTTAAGTTCAGTTTATTTTATTTTTGCATTTATTTATTTTAAGTAGTTTTAATTTATTTAATGTTTTTAATGAGTTGCCCTGATGATGAATTAGCTGGAACACGACTTTTTGTTGTCACGATGAATTTGGGTGATTCAACACAATTTGAGTGGTGATGATATAAGTTGAAAACTGTACGTGCAAGGTACATCCTTTATCGTTTTGTTTATCAAGTACCGTTGATTCTGATGCTTTTAAATTGTACAAATTAGTTGTCATTAATTTCTGTTGATAAAATTAGTTCAATTGTGAATCATTTTAGCCTAGCTGTAGTTGTGAGGAGACTTTCCACTGTGTAGATATATAATAAATTGTGCTGGATACCAGCAATGTGCGTTTTAACTCGTTTTTATTATGATTAATCTTGCATTTATTATTAAATTGTGTTAAGCATGAAAGTGATCAAGGCGTTTTGTTCTGCACTACGAGTATAACTTCTCTACCATATATAACCTACCCGGTGAGTGTGTGAGCATTTGATAACCATTTTGAGCCGTTTTTGCCAAGATTCAATCGATATCAATTCCTTGTCTATATTTGCCGATTTTTGATCTGAATCTTGATGATTTTCTTTCAACCTTGAAGAGCACCATTAATTGTGGTTAGGAATGATTCCTTTTCGCCTTAGAATAGAGAGCATTCGTGATTATGTGGTGGTAATATTCAAGTTGGGGAGAATAAAAAATTTTGGTTGTATTGGTAATGAGAAGTAAATAACTGATTGCTCAAGAAAAAGAAAAAGAAAAAAAAAGAAGCTTTGTATATAGCTAGTTCCTTTATAATAAAAAGGTGAACTCTTGAGCAATGAAGTTGTGTGATCTGTTCATAAGGTGGTGTGGATGTAAGTGTATTTGAATGTTCTCTTAGGTATTTACCCTTTCGATTCAATGGCCGTGAGATATGACACTTCGTTGTTAACCAAGCCAAGCTACAACCCGAAAGTCCTTAGTGATTCATGCTTATATACTTTTTATTTATTTTGTGCTTAGATGAGTTCATAATTAATTCGGTATGTTTGCGTCATTGTCTGGTGAGTGTTAGGATCCTCCATTTTTGTTCTCTCAGAGGGAAGTGCTTAGGTGTGATTCATTTTTGAACTTCTTTTGCTTGTGGAATTTTTGACATAAAATTTGTATATAGGACTAGCATTGTTATCATGGTGCTTCGATGGAAACTGGTAAGGATTGATCTTTCTGTATTGTTGGAATTTGAACCACTCAATTGTTCTTGTTTCTGCCTGATGGTTTCATTTGTGAAATTTTGTGTTCCCGGTAAGTTATCATTGTTTTGTTTGAGGACAAACAAGAGTTTAAGTTGGGGAGAGTTGTTAGGTGCCAAATATTGTTAATATTTAGTTAAATTAGTGGCACCTTTTAACCGATTTTATCGAGTATGCTTTTAATTCTCTGAAGTTTTAGATAATTATTTATAGTTTATAATTTTTAGCTTTCATTTTATGTTAATTTGTGTTTTTAGTTCTGATTGTGTAGGTTTTGGCTAATTTTGGGATGTTTGGAGCTTACTTTGAGCTTGGCAAGAGAGTTCCTGGCAGAAGTATGCGCGCGTCGCGCGGACATGTGAGCGCGTCGCGCCCTGGGAAAGATATTTTGGAGCTTCAAAGTAGAGATCTGCGCGCGTCGCGCGCATGGGCGGTTTATATTTTTAAGTGTAATGGCGCGTAGCGCGCTGGAGGGCGCGACGCGCCCTGGACAGATTTCAGAAAAACTATATAAAGAGATTTTCAGATATTTTAGGTTGTGTGGTTGATTTTGAGAGCTCAAGAACACTTGTCTACTGTAGCAAACATAGAGTTGAAGATTGGAAGCCTTGATCGTCGATTAATCGCCTTTGATGCTTGTTGATCTTCATCCTTTCCTTCTTGTGCAAGCTACCATTCTCATGGATAGCTAAATCCCTTTTGTATCAAGATAAGATGTAATCTTCCTAGCCTTTTGTATGTTTTTCTTGTGAATATATGTGTATGAACAAGTGATGATCAATATAGATGGTTTAGTTTGTTTATTAAAGCTTTTCTTTGGTATAAATGTTTGAGACATCAATGTTTGTATCTAGACCTAACTCATCATCTTTCAAACTATAAGTTGCAGACATGGATTTAGAGTTTGATGTTTACTAAGTATCGGTTTTAAAACGTTATTTGTATTGTTTAAACGGTGGAGAAATCGTCGGTTAAACAATACGGTAAATCTAACTATATCGTTGCGGACACGGACGATATAGGTGTCGATACGTAATTATATTGATCGTTAGCAAGTTCATAAGCATCTATTTATAAGGAAACATACAAATTTAGGTCGATGAAATCGAATCTTGATACATTTTCTTTAACTTAGAACTTTCATTAATTTACTCTTTGCTACTAAAGTGATTGAATGATCTTTTGCAAACCTAAAACTAAAAGTAACATTAACTCAAGACAAAATAGGCTATAGAACGGCGGTGATATCGCAATAATCCCTGTGGATACGATATAAACGAAAAGTAAACCACAATACTCTTTCAACACATTGATGTGAGGGATATGTGGTGATTCTGACGAGTATTGTAGATTGAGTACGGCGGAGTGATAAATCTAAGTTTGTGAGGAGTAGTTTAGATTCAAACCAAATAAGCTATTCTCTATCAAGAATGAATTCTTTTTATGTTCATATGTTAATTTTTACTTGTTTGCTTAAAACCCATTTAACCCAAACTCAAGAACTAAGAATCCGTCGAACGGCAGTTCGGTATCACCAATCTCTGTGGACACGATAATTCCCGGATAAATATTTCCAAAACTTTTGTTGCTTTCCGCTTTACCGCTTCAACAGTGATCAAATTTTTGAAAAGGTGAAAGATGCGAGCACTCATTTTGGCAAGCCTTTTGCACATTTACTTATTAAGGGTGGGTGGAAGAAGAAGTCAATTTTTTTTGAACTTCCATATTGGAATTCGTTGTACGTAAGACATTTCCTCGATGTTATGCATATTGAAAAAAATGTATTTGACAGCGTTATAGGTACGTTACTTAATATATAAGGAAAGTCTAAGGATGACCTTAACATAAGGAAGGACATGGTAAACATGGGAATGAGAACTGAATTGGGACCCGTGACGAAAGGAAGACGAACACATCTGCCACCTGTTGTTTACACTCTATCTAGAAAGGAGAAGAAAACATTGTGTAAGTTTCTCAGTGAAGTTAAAGTTCCAGAAGGCTACTCATCAGATATTAGAAGACTTGTGTCCATGAAAGACCTCAAGTTAAAGAGTTTGAAGACGCATAATTGCCATGTTATAATGGAGCATTTTTTACCAATAGGTATACGTTCTATTCTGCCAGAAAAAGTAAGAAGCGCAATAACTAAACTGTATTTTTTCTTCAGGTCAATTTGCAGTAAGGTGATTGATCCCGCGATCTTACCAACATTGCAAAAAGAGATAGTTGTTACTTTATGTGATCTTGAAATGTATTTTCCTCCCTCCTTTTTTGACATAATGGTTCATCTAGTCGTTCATCTTGTGAAAGAGACACAATTGTGCGGACCAGCTTATATGAGATGGATGTACCTTGTTGAACGTTTTATGAAAATATTAAAAGGGTACGTGAAAAACAGAAGTCGACCGGAGGGTTGTATTGCCGAACGATACATTGTTGAAGAAGCGGTTGAGTTTTGTACTGATTTTCTGTCAAATGTTTAATCAATTGGACTCCCCAAATCTCATATTGTTGAAAAAAAAGAAGGAAAAAGGCTAATTGGAAATAAAGTTGTGACAGTATCAATGGTCGAGCGGGATCAAGCGCATTTGTATGTTCTACACAATGAGATTGAGGTTGAGCCATGTGTTGAAATGCACAAGGTTGTTCTCCGAGATTTAAATCCGAATAGAAATGAGAATTGGATAGTACGAGAGCACAATCGAAGTTTCCTACCGTGGTTTAGAGAACATATTTATTCAAAGTATCGTTCAGACCCTGCTTCAGTAACATAAAGGTTGAGATGTTTAGCATATGGTCCATGTATAATTGTGTTTTCTTAGAGCGCATACGCAATTAATGGATACACACTTTATACCAAAGAACAGGATGATAAAATTACTATGCAAAATAGTGGTGTTACCTTGGTAGCTGAAGCAATGCACATATCAAGTGCGAATGACTTAAATTCGAAATTTGCAAATTTGTCATATTTTGGGGTTATCGAGCGCATTTTGGTGTTTGATTACGCGAACTTTCAGATTCCTATATTTGGTTGCAAGTGGGTTGAAAATAATAATGGCATACGAATGGATAAGTCCGGATTTTTGCAAGTGGATCTCAATAGGGTGGGGTACAAAGATGAGCCTTTCATTCTAGCCTCTCAAGCTAAACAAGTGTTCTATGTCAATGATCCGACAAGTACGAAATGGTCTATAGTGCTTTTATCTAACAAAATAATTGATGAAAATATTGGAGATCAAGATGATATTGGTGTTGGCATTGAATCTTGTACAAGAAACAATCAAAATGAGAATGAATCTTGTACTAGAAATGATCATAATGAGGGTATTTGGACCAATCCAACCGCCCGCGTTGTTAAGAGACGAGTAGAACACAATCCTACCAAGAAAATAAAGAGACGTTAGTGAAAAAGATAACAGTATACATATTCCGACTAATGTGCTTTATTCAATTTGTATAGTTGTTTTCAATTTGTATTCCGATTGTTACAATACTTATTCAATTTTGGTGCATATTTTCATTTTGTACATAACTTTTGAACCATAAATCCGTACAAAAAAAGGCGTTTGGGATATGCACGCTTAGAGGAAAAAATTGTAAGTAAATAGAAATGCGTTTTAATTAATTGTCTAAATGTGTTTTAATTGACGATTCTATCATTTGTGTCAATGCATAGTTAGAGGAGACGAAAAGTGAGGAAACCTCACTTCCAGTATATGAGTTGTGGAAGGAAGCTCGTGTGGGCAAGAATCGAGCTGTCGATCCCGATGTTCAAAAAGTTTATGAATCAGTTAGACAACACTTAGTCGATAGATTCCTGTCCACCGGCAATACAGAAAGTCTGTTTCTTTGGGCGTATAATACCCGACCAGTAGGGTTAGTTTCTCATTCTTGATTCATCTAATCTTTGTTTCTTTTGCGTAGCAAAATTTTCATATAAACTTTTGTTTTAATTTATAGAGCACACTAGTTGTTGCTTGCTATCAACCCTATAAGAGAAGTGGTATATTTTCTGAATTCGGTAGATGGTGAGTGGAGCAATTATCCGTCTATGAAGTTAATGATTGATACGTAAGTGGAATCGTTCTAAATATTCGTGTATATTTATATATTTAATTATTTGTGAGATAGATCTAAATATATGCTTTTATATTTTTGTTAGATCAATACAAGTGTTCTGAAGTCAAAGAGACGCACATGTATCCCGGACTAAATCAAACAACATTACTTGGATCAAAGTG
The DNA here is from genome assembly GCF_029867415.1 of Vicia villosa. NCBI lineage: Eukaryota > Viridiplantae > Streptophyta > Magnoliopsida > Fabales > Fabaceae > Vicia > Vicia villosa. The sequence goes on along the minus strand of NW_026704990.1, from coordinate 1,676,751 downwards.
CAGGTACATTAAGTTTCACAATTTTGCTTATAATAGTTATGCTACTTGATAAAACAAGCCAACTATAAAATCTTATTTGTTTTTCTATGTAGTGTCTGCAACAGCGAAACAGTTCAGATTACAGATACTTTGTTTTGAGGTTTATGAAAGAAATCATTCAAACAAATCAATTAGAGATTCCAATCACGGTATGAATTTATAACTTAAGGTAATTTCTTATAATTTATTACATTTAACTAAATCATTCATATTATGTTTTTGTTATGTAGTACTTTGATGACTTCTATGCTGCTTCTTACACGAGACTTAAGTTGGAAGAAATCAAAGAGGAATTTTGTTAATTTTATATTCAGCAACTATTCATATAGGTATGAATACATTATTGTGTGAACAGTTTTATGAATACATTATTTTGATAATGACTTTGTGTTTGAGTTTCTTTGGTGGATGTTGGTTCATTTGCGTAATATTAGTTGACGATGATGACGTTGTTATATGAATCAAGTTTGTTTTTGTTGTTGTTAAGTGGTGCTGATAGTTTGATTTGAGGCTGGATTGGTGACACATTACATTGGTGGATTGAGTTGCAAATCACATGAAATTGTTGCTAATAATATTGTTGATGTTACTGAATGACAATTTGTTTTCTTGGAAAATTTGAAGTATAGATGTTGGAGCCTTTAATTGACCGTGTTGTTCTGTTCATACTTTGCAGGACAAGTCTGTGCGCTCGTCGAGTTTTTTATATTTCGGGCTTATATTCAGATTTAGTTATTGTTAGAGATGAGTTAGTTATACGTATCTGATTTAGTTTGTTTGACATGAGTTAGTTACATGTGAATTGAACTATAATGATGTATATATATTATTTTGGATTATAATGGTATTATATTAGTGTGTATATATATATATATATATATATATATATATATATATATTCCTAGCTATGGTTGAAAATATTACTGGTTAAAAATATATTATAGGTCGAAAATAAATATAGATTGAAAATAAATATATTTCAACTTGTAATATTTTCAAAAATTCACCATCTTCAAAGATGCTTTTTCCATCGGGGAACATTCGTCTCCTTCAACATGCCACTAGACTCGTATTCGTCTTCTTTGCAAATCTAACAAAGGACCAAATCTAAATATTTCATCAATGATAAGTCATATTTTTTTTATTTAATATGAATTTTTTTATGAATTTCTTCAAATCCTTATTTCTTCATTATTTGTATGAATTTCTTCATGGTTGTGGAAAAGTTCAAAATACCCTTAATTGATTTTTTGCCACCACATTAAAATTGTAATTTTTTTGTCTTTGTACCATAAAGTTCTTAATTTTATTATTAAAATAATACAACTCTTATATTTTATCAAACTTAAGAAATCTCTCTCTATTCTCTATTTTTTTCCTCTTTCATCACTTTCTCACTTCTTTCTTCCAAAAAAATCTATCAATCTATAATATAAGAAAATGAAATTAATGGTGTAGAAAAGTCTAAAATACCCCTATATGATTTTTTGCCACCACATTAAAATTATGGTTTTTTTGGTCTTTGTACCATAAAGTTCTTAATCTATAATATAAGAAAATAAGTGGCTCTGGTTTTTACAAAATTACTCATCCTTACTTTTTGTACACCTATTAAAATTGTTGGTTTTTTGGTCTATCCACACAATTGTCTATTATATCTTAATATTTTATTCAACTATATTATAACTTATTTTCATCATTCTTTCTTTCTCTTCACCTTTTTAGTTTTCTACCCTAATTTCTCTATACTCCATTTACTCTTTAAAAAAATGGTATTTATGATCCACAAAATTTTAATAAAAAATAATATAAGTTATTATTGATCGTATACAAAAATTTACTATTCATTCAAATATTTTTGTAAATGATACCTAAACATAAATAATATTTGTATCAGAAAAATCTATTATTGATCTAAATATTTTTATATAAGAAAAATATTATTTATGATTAAAAAAAATGTATTAAAAAATGGTATACAAGAAAAAATCTATTATTGATCTAAAAATTATTATATACGAACATTTACTATTAATCCAGATATATTTATAAACGATACCTAAATGTAAATAATATTGTATACGGGAAAAAAATCTATAATTGACCTAAATATTTTTCTATATGAAAAATTAGTATTTATGATCCAAAAAAATTTAATTCAAAAATGGTATACGGGAAAAAATCTATTAATGATCTAAATATTTTTATATACAAAAATTTACTATTGATCCAGATATATTTATAAATGATACCTAAACATAAATAATATTGTATACGGGAAAAAATCTATAATTGACCTAAATATTTTTCTATATGAAAAATAGTATTTATGATCCAAAAAAATTTAATTCAAAAATGATATACGGGAAAAAATCTATTAATGATCTAAATATTTTTATATACAAAAATTTACTATTGATTCAAATATTTTAGTAAACGATACCTAAACATAAATAATATTTGTCTACGGGAAAAAAAAATTTATTGATCTAAATATTTTTCTATATGAAAAATGGTACTTATGATCCAAAAAATTTAATTCAAAAATGGTATACGGGAAAAAGTCTATTATTGATTTAAATATTTTTTATCCGAAAATGTACTATTCACTCAATATTTTTATAAATGATATCTAAATAAAAATATTATTTGTATACGGAAAAAAGTTATTATTGATCTAAATATTTTTATATACGGAAAATGATATATATGATCCAAAAAAATTTATTCAAAAATGGTATACGGAAAAAAAATCTATTATTGATCTAAATATTTTTATATACGAAAATTTACTATTGATATAGATATTTTTGTAAACATTACCTAAACATAAATAACATTTGTAAGCGGAAAAATCTATAATTGATCTAAATATTTTCTATATGAAAAATGGTGTTTATGATCCCAAAAAGTTTAATTCAAAAATGATATGTGGGAAAAAATTTATTATTGATCTAAATATTTTTATATACGAACATTTACTATTGATCCAGATATATTTATAAACGATACCTAAACATAAATAATATTGTATACGGGAAAAAAATCTATAATTGACCTAAATATTTTTCTATATGAAAAATAGTATTTATGATCCAAAAAAATTTAATTAAAAAATGGTATACGGGAAAAAATATATTAATGATCTAAATATTTTTATATACAAAAATTTACTATTGATTCAGATATATTTATAACCGATGCCTAAACATAAATAATATTGTATACGGGAAAAAAATCTATAATTGACCTAAATATTTTTCTATATGAAAAATAGTATTTATAATCAAAAAAAATTTAATTCAAAAATGATATACGGGAAAAAATCTATTAATGATCTAAATATTTTTATATACAAAAATTTACTATTGATTCAAATATTTTAGTAAACGATACCTAAACATAAATAATATTTTTCTACGTGAATTTTTTTTTTATTGATCTAAATATTTTTCTATATGAAAAATGGTACTTATGATCCAAAAATTTTAATTCAAAAATGTTATACGGGAAAAAGTCTATTATTGATTTAAATATTTTTATATAAAAAAATTTACTATTGATTCAGATATTTTTGTAAATGACACTGAACATAAATAATATTTAAATACGGGAAAAGTCTATTATTGATCTAAATATTTTTATATACGAAAAATGGAATTTATGATCCAAAAAAAATTTATTCAAAAATGATATACAGGAAAAAATCTATTATTGATCTAAATATTTTTTTATACCTAAATTTACTATTCATTCAAATATTTTTATAAATGATACCTAAACAAAAATAATATTTGTATATGGAAAATAATTATTATTGATCTAAATATTTTTATATACGTAAAATGGTATTTTGATCCATAAAAAATTTATTCAAAAATGGTATATGAGAAAAAATCTATTATTGATCTAAATATTTTTATATACAAAAATTTACAATTTATCCAAATATTTTTGTAAATGATACCTAAACATAAATAATATTTGAATACGGGAAAAAATATATTCTTGTCTACATATTTATATATAAGAAAGATGATATCTATGATTCTAATATTTATGATCCAAGAATATATAAGAGGAAAAAAATTATTATTGATATAAATATTTTGATATACGAAAAATTTATTATTGATCTAAATATTTTTTTATTTTAAATATTCTATTTAAAATAAATATATTATGTAAATAAATGCGCGTATCAGACCAAAACCCGTGCGTATGCACGGGTTTGTTACTAGTTTTATTATTAAAATAATACAACTCTTAAATATTTTTATATACGAACAATGAGATATTGATCCAAATATTTTTGTAAATGACACCTAAACAAAAATAATATTTGTGTATGGAAAAAAAACCTATTATTTACGAAAAATGGTATTTATGATCCAAATATTTTTATTCCAAAATGATATACGGGTAAAATAATCTACTATTTATCTAAATATTTTTATATACGAAATTTACTATTGATCCAAATATTTTTGTAAATGATATCTAAACAAAACTGAGGTCTGTATACTGAAAAAAAAATCTGTTATTGATCTAAATATTTTTATATATGAGAAACAGTATTTATGATCAAATATTTTTTATCCAAAAATGGTATACGGTAAAAAATTTATTATTGATCTAAAAATTTTTTATACAAAAATTTAATATTGATCCAAATATTTTTGTAAATGATACCCAAATAAAAATAATATTTGTATTATTATTTACGAAAAATATTATTTATGATCCAAATATTATTTATTCAAAAATGGTATATGGGAAAAAATCTACTATTGATGTAAATATTTTTATATACGAAATTTACTATTGAACCAAATATTTTTGTAAATGATAACTAAATAAAAATGAAGTCTGTATATGGGAAAAAAATCTATTATTAATTATTTTTATATACGAGAAATTATATTTATGATCAAATATTTTTGATCAAAAAATGGTATACCGGAAAAAATATATTATTGATCTAAATATTTTAATATAAAAAAATTTAATATTGATCCAAATATTTTTGTAAATGATACCTAAACAAAAATAATATTTGTAAACGGAAAAAATCTATTATTTACAAAAAATGGTTTTTATGACCCAAATATTTTTTATTTAAAAATGATATACGAGAAAAAATTTTATTATTGATCTAAATATTTTTATATACGAAATTTACTATTGATCCAAATATTTTTGTAAATGATACCTAAACAAAAATGAAGTTTGTATACGGGAAAAAAATCTATTATTCATTTAAATATTTTTATATACGGGAAATGATATTTATGATTAAATATTTTTAATCCAAAATTGGTATACCGAAAAAATCTATTACTGATCTAAATATTTTTATATATGAAATAATCAATTATTTATCTAATTTTTTTTTTCTTTTTTAACATTTTTATTTAAAATAAATGATGTATCCAAATTCGCGTAACCGAGTAGAACCCGTGCACATGCACGGGTTTTTTTACTAGTTTTATTTTAAATTAAAATAAATTATAAGGATTAAAAATGTAGTTTAATTAAAATAATAAGGATAAAAAAGGAAGAAAAAATAATAAGCTATAAGACATAAACTAAAACGCTATTTGAAATAACGTCTGAAAAATAAGCTATAAGCTAGTAAAATAAGCTATAAGCTCGTGATGAAAATATCGTTTTCAAACGGGTCTAAATTATCATATAAGCTTATAAGACATAAGACATAAACTATAAGTTCAAAAATATGTCTTACCAAACAGAGCCATTAACAAACCACACAGGACTTAATCCTAATTGGTTATAAATGAAATTATGAAAATTAATATAGTAACATCTAACAGAAACATTACTCACGATCTCTGCAACCATAGACAGTACTTCAGTAATGATTACAAACTTACATGAAATTATACTGAATTTCACACAATTATATTTCTTATCTTAATTAAATAGGTACAATGTACAACTTCTTGACATTGATACAAAATATTACATTCCAATAATCAAAACATTTGATAGTAAACTACATTAAATTCAACTAAAGATACTAGAGAATCATCATTCACCTGTCTGATGAAAGACTTCAACTCTAAATCTCTCTAGTTCCATAAACACAACAACCCTTGACATGTAACAACAAATTTCATTCAAGCTCATAAGATAAAGCAACCTAACACATGCTTCTCTATTTATGTATAGCTTGCATTCTTTGAGCAGCAACAGCAACACAATTTCAGTAGCCAAAACACAAAGCGACAGAAAAAATAGAGAAGAAGCAAAACAATCAACCCTCCCCAAAAATATCCATAACCAATTATGATATTAGAAATTGGACCACCAAGTGGACCTAATACCATGTTTATCGAAATAATATATGCCCCTGCTAAGAAAAGCACTGAAACACCAGTTACCATTCTGAGCAACCACACAACAAACCTATTACCAAATCCAGATATCAGCAACAAGATTATTGTCAGAGAAGCAGAGAAAGATATGGTACATAATAATATGAAAATTTCATATTTAGCTTCTTGGTTATTATCACCAAAAGCAAGTACTGAAGTACCAGCTATGCATGTTTTGTTTTGCTTTCTTCCACATCCTTTCGAGCTATCTGTGTTTTCTTGCCAAACACCTCCTGGTGGGTTTATTGCAATTTGAAAAGTTAAAGATGCAATAACTGTTGCTACCACCATAAGTGAACCTCTCATTTGTTCCATCCAATTTCCTCTTTTGTTTTGATACCCTGTGAATAAATGTGCTCCATTCTGATTCGCAACACCCTCCATTTTCTTCTATGTTTTTTTTCCATGCTAGTAATCTTCTTTTATAATGATAAGTAGACCATTGGGTTTGGGTCAACATGACTTAGAATTTTCCACATGGGTCAGAAGAATCAATTTGGGGCAAAATTTTAAAATGAGATATCATATCATTAGTATGGCTGGATGTAAATGGTCCACACATAATTATCAACCCCTAAAATACTTCAAGAATTTAACTTGTATAACATTGTAATTTTCTTACACCTCATACTTGAATTATGTTCACACTATGGTTGTTAGGGAGTTAATAAATTGAATAAATTTAGAGGTGATGTTCTCATATTTTCTAAACTTTTAAATATAATTTAAAAAATGTTTTTTATTTGGAAGTCATTCATACACTAATTTATAGATATTTTTAACTACATCATCCTTTTTTTTTTTAATTTCTTTGGTTCTAATTAAAATAATTTATCGATCTAGTTACACTATGAGAAAAGATAATCACAAAATTAAATTAATATGAATAGATACATTATGTCTACATCAAAATAAAAAATGCTATGAAAAGATATATGAAATTTTTGAATGCATATGGGCCAGAAAGCTTGACGTTTTCTTTTCTCACTCATTATGTTTCTGAAAATCTATGTATGCATACTGTCCTACATAAACTACATTATTGGTACTTCTAGTTTATTTCTTTGCTTTGGCAGAGAATAACAAGTAGAATAAACAAACAAAAAACAATTATTTTCCGGTGCCTATCATATATCAAATTCATTTGTTTGCTAGGGGAGAGACGTCTAACTGACCCTCACATGCCAATGTAAGATTTCTTGTATTAGACCCTCACTCGCCAATGTAAGATTTCTTAGGAATATTTTGTTGATACAGTGTTGCTAATTAATTAAGAAAAATGCTATTCTTACACTCAAAACATACACTACATTGTATTTGTATTTACTGTATACCAATACATGAATAATATTTTTATTAAAAAAATAATTTTTTTTCTTCAAATTCAATGCCAAGAACAAAGTATAATGCAAGGAAAGAATAAAGAACAAGGAGGAAGAAGAAGAACACAAGAATTGGTTATAACTGCTATTCTTTTACTTTCTCTTGGAAAACAAGATTACAAGTTTACAAGAATAACCAATAACCTCTCTCACCCTAAATCAGGATTTGCTGTGTACAATGATGAGAGACTAGTATGCTATTTATAATAAAACCTAACATACTAACTAATGGGCTTTTTCCACAAGGCCCATTACACAAGCCAACTAAATAAACAAGCTAACTTAACAAATTAGGGTTTAAACACTAAAACCTAATTTAACATGCTAACAACCCTAGCATCTTCGACACAAGCATGTGAACATTAACCTTCGACTTCATGCTTAATCCTATCGAACGAAGAAGCTACCCTTCGGCCATACTAGAGTTTGATCCAATTTCTCACAAATCTCCACCTTGGACCTAACTCTAAAACATCAAGGGAACAACTAGCTTTCTTCATGCAGCTTTATCATCTGCATACAGTGGAAAAACTTGCAACTCGGCAATGTCCTGGTGATCATATCAGCAGCAATATCCTCAGTCGAAACCTTCAGCACTTGGACTTCTCCACGCTCGATTACTTCTCTGAGGAAATGCAACCTCACATCAATGTGCTTAGTTCGCTCATGATATGCTGAGTTCTTCGACAGGTGTATTGCACTTTGACTATCACATTTAACAGTGATACCTCGACCTTGAAGTTTCAGCTCCTTCGCAAAACCTTCAAGCCAAAACGTTTCTTTCACAGCTTCAGTTAGGGAAATATACTCCGCTTCAGTGGTTGATAGAGCAACAACCTTCTGAAGTGTTGCTTTCCAACTAATTGTCGTGCCAAACATAGTGAAAACATATCCAGAAATAGATTTTTTAGAATCCATACAACCTGCATAATCAGAGTCGACATATCCTTCGATTACTACTTTACTATCTTCACCTAAGGCTCCACCATAAATTAGGACTATGTTCAGAGACCCATTTATGTATCTTAAAATCCACTTCAATGCTTGTTAGTGAGCCTTTCCAGGATTCGCCATGTACCTGTTTACAAGACTTACTGCATATGCTATGTCGGGTCTAGTACAGACCATAGCATACATCAAAGAACTAACTATATTAGCATATGGGATGCTATTCATATAAGCTCTTTCGACATCAGTACTGGGACACTGATCAATACTCAGCTTGAATTGAGGGTTTGTTGGAGTCACAACTGGCTTCGAATTCGACATACCAAAATTTTCGAGAATCTTTCGTAGATATGCCTCTTGAGATAAGCATAACTTCGACTTCTTTCTATCTCTTCGAATGTCAATTCCAAGAATCCTGGAAGCAGCTCCCAAATCCTTCATATCGAACTCCTTATTGAGTTCAGCCTTCACCCTCATCACATCTTCAACATTGTTGCTTGTTATGAGAATATCATCCACATAGAGCCACAAAATAACAAATGAATTACCCGGTCGAAATCTGAAGTAAACACAGTGGTCGAACTGACTTCTAATGAAACTTATGCGTGCCATGAACTTATCAATCTCCTATTCCACTGCTGAGAAGATTGTTTCAGTCCATATAAAGATCTCTTTAGCTTGCACACATAATCGTTCTTTCCCTTTTCGACATATCTTTCAGGTTGTCTCACTAGGATTTTTTCATTTAGATCACCATACAAGAGCGCACTCTTCACATCCATCTGTTCCAGTTCAAGGTCGAACTGTGCCACCATGGCAAGCAACATTCGAATGGACCTATGCTTCAGAACAGGAGAAAACACATCATTGAATTCGACACCTTCTTTTTGAGTGAAACCCCTTGCAACTAACCTTGCCTTGTATCTTTTCGAAGTTACTCCTTTGATTCCTTCCTTAACTTTGAAAATCCATTTACAGCTAACTAACCTTGCCCCAGCAGGTTTCTTGATCAGTTCCCAAGTGTGATTATCATGAAGAGATTTCATCTCATCATCCATGGTCTTCAGTCATTCAGTCTTATTTCGACTCCTCATAACTTCCTTATAGTCTCCAGGTTCTTCGTCTAGAACCTCACTTGTAGAGATTAAGGCATAAGCTATAAGATCTGCATACCCAAGTCTCTGAGGTGCCTTGATGACTCTTCTCGACCTATATTTTGACAATAGGTAGTCATCGACAGTTTCCTCATCCTCAGCATCTTCTGCTTCTTCTTCGACTTCATCAGGGATATGCAATTCAGCATCGACATGCTCCACCTCAACAGGAATCTCTACCTGTTCCAGCTCTTCATCAGATGTTTATGTACTTTGACCAACATCATCAGTTTTCTTAAAATCCATTTCAGCTTCATTGAAAACTATGTCTCGACTGGTGATACACCTTCTGTGACCTGGCTCTAGGCACCATAGCCTATAAGCTTTGACTCCTTCAGGATATCCCATGAACATGCATTTCAGAGCTCTAGGTTCGACCTTGTCTTGCCTAATGCGAGCATAGGCTACGCAGCAAAATACTCTCAGTTTGTCGAGATCTGGTGGATGTCCCGACCAAACTTCTTCATATCTAACGTTGTCGAAGGACATCTGTTTATCAGATATGTTGCTGTCGAAACAGCCTCAGCCCATAACACCTTCTTTAACCCCGCACTAGTTAACATGCATCCGACTCTCTCCAAAATAGTTCGATTAAACCTTTCAGCCAAACCATTTTGTTGTGGAGTACCTGTAGTAGTTCTGTGCCTTGCAATACCAGAGGCCGCACAAAAACTGTCGAATGCCTCATTGTAAAATTCAAGGCCATTATCAGTTCTCAACCTCTTGACCTTTCCAGTATGATTTTCAACCAGAGTCTTCCAACTTTTGAAATTCTCAAAAAGTTCATCCTTAGTCTTCTGGATGAATACCCATAATTTTATGGAATAATCATCTACTATGGATAGAAAATACCTTGCTCCTGAATGTGATGGACACCATACAGGCCCCCAAAGATTAAAGGAACATGGGCCTACGCACCCTTTTTCACCCTGCCCAGGCCCACTTGAGGAAAAAGGAAGTGAGTCATTCAGTGTTTGCCCAACTTTCATAGGATAATTAGAAAACAAGCTCCCCACGTCTCTATCCTTGGTCCCACCATCATAAATGTTGTTAGCTACACACTCATCCTCTCCTGAATCTCCTACGTCCCCTACATTTACGTTCTCCATAATATTAGGTAAATCAATAAATGCCTCTGCTTCTCCTTGCATAGAACCCGCCTCCTTATCCAAGATTGATAAGTCAAAAGACTCCTTTTTGCCTTTATGCTTCAGTGACTCCTTAAAAGGTGAAAGTTTCCTAAAGACTGTTGTACAAGCAGACTGTGAACACTCCTCTTGCCTATGCCCTACTTGAGTCGTCTTTGTCAAACTTTCTGAAAACTTTTTAGAGATTTCTTCCTCGGTATTTTCCTTCTTGTTTCCCATGCACTCCTCATCGGAAAAATCACCGTCCGATGAATCGTTAGAATCCGAACCATCTTCATCCATTCTCCTTCGCACCGTCGTCATATCCTTAAGCGAAGAATAATCTTCTCTTAAGCTTATAAGGAATTGGACGCCGTCAATGACTGCCTTAACTGATTCATTGATTAACTCCCTACTCCCTGTTTTGATACAGACTCTCGCCTCGTCCATACTAATGCGTGCCTCCGTCGTCTCTTCACATTTGATGTAGGTTCCTACGGATTCTGCTACCACCTTAAAGAAGCATTCGCCCCAAGCCTGGCAAGGAATACCAGATATTCTCAACCATGTGATTCTCTCTACATCTACATCATTTGGGGCCCAAGGTCTGACAGATAAGAACCAGTTCTCCCACCACCCTCTTCGATCCTCGATAAATGCTTCCACCTCACCACACACCAAGTCTTCGAGTAAACATAAGTTAGGTCCTAACAAAGTGATCCTGATGGAGAAGAGACTTTCTTCATGGAAATTCTGTTTGATCTTCAGAGCAACTTCCGCTTCTTTGATAACACCGATAAACGCCTTTTTATAACATTCTGTCTCTTCCTTAGCAGCCGCGAAGAAAACTGCTTTGATCCCCATTGCTTCTGCACCTCTATTAACCTTCGCAAGACGATTGTGAACGACATCCGCAAAGGATCTCTTATCCACCTAAGACTTAGAACTATGACCTTGCACCATACCTTCATTCATCTCCATGACGACCTCGTTACCTCCCCTACCTTTCTTCCAAGACATCTTTTCCGTCTCCTTCTCTTGACGTTGAAACCTTGGGGGATTCGTGTGCAGTTTTCACCCTTCAAGAATCATACTATCCAGTTTGATAGCTAGAAGTTTCTCATCCTTAACGTTGAAGAAACGTAAATACCCGTACCTCCTTCCAAATTTGTCCCTCTTCGGTGGAATAACAACTTCATCGATATCCCCTATTTCCTTGAACTCATACATCAGGTCCCTAGCCTTCCATCTACTCCCGAACTCTGTAAAGAAGAACGATGAAACCACCGCTCCCTCCATCTTCCTTCCTTCTCCTCTCGCAACATCCCATTTGCCTACTCATCCCCTTCTGAAAGAATTCCTTTCTACCATCGTCCATCCTCCCCCGAAGTTATTCTGCGTCCTCATCCACGACCTACACGTAAAGATCTAAAAGAGCTAGAGAGATGAGAGAGTTTCTCTCTCTAAAGGCATTTTTTAAGCAAGTTCTTAAAGTTTGTTGTCACCACGAAGTATTGATGAACCGTGATGATTTTGGCGTTGTTGTATGTGCGTTTTATAGTAGTGATATCTCGATTCCGAATACGTACACCTTCTATCATGTCCGATTTAGTGTCTCAACTCCAATTACCTGCCTAAACTCCCAATTATCAGCTTAAGCTCTCAGTTTGTTCGATCATACATCCCTTGTCCTGCTTATAAAGTGTCTTAAGAATTTTAGGTTATTCAAAGTACACATGGAGGACATTTTTTGTTTCCAACTTCAACCATAGTAAGGGGTAGCAATAACATCATATGTTGGAAGTAATTGTATATCCACAATGACTCTGACAAAGTCAAAGTATCAAAAATAAGGTTGTGAAATTCCGAAAAATCATGTAATACTGTGTTACAAAACGAACGTACATCAATTGTTGAAAAATCTCGATGGAATGTTGAAAATGATATTGAGAAAAATAAGTGGTTAATGAAGTAGTGAAAGAAGTTAATGAATTATAAGTAAAATAAGTGGTTAATGACATACATTTTTGTGGTTAATGCAATTGTGAAGTTGATTAACGACACAACCTTATATTTTTGTTATAAAAAAAATTTAAAAATAATATATTTTTAAAAAATAATATTATTTTAATAGAAAAACATTGTTCACTGTATAAATACGGTGAACAGTGATACAGTCTAGGTATTTGTTATAAGAAAGTGTGTCAAAATAGCATTCGAACCACTACCACTTTATACATTAAGTCCAAAATTTGTCATTGCACCAATAACACAGTCCTTTGTCTTTTCATAATTGCATTTCAGCATGCACAATTCTTTTGATGTTTGGGTTCTTTGGTCTACGAGGACGTGTTTGTAGTAAGGGTGGGTTGTTTGGTATATTTGGTTGATTTCTTGTTTTTTGAATTGAAGTGAGTTATATTTTGGTATTGAGTTTTTTGTTTTGGTATTTTTGTGGTTTGATGGTGGAAGTGTATTTTGTTTCTCATAAACTTTGGCTACGGACATAACTTTCACAATTTTAATAGGAGTGTGAATCATAACATCTATCCTAAAGTCAGGGTTTAAGCCACTAAAGTAGTCTACAAGAGCATCGATGCTGAAAAGATCATGTTTGCTAAAGCAGTAAATTGCAGATAATAATCCCTCACAGTACTAGTTTGGATAAACTTAAACAACGTCGCTCTAAGACAATCATAGATTAAAGGTCCAAAATCTAGTTCCAAAGCTCTAGTGAGTGCAACCCAGGAATTAAAAGGATTTGTTATCTTAATCATTTTAAACCAAGGGACAACATCTTGGTCCAGATGAATAGATGTGATAGTCAATCAATCCTCATTAGAGGTTTCATAATAATCGAAAAATTGTCCAGCGCTAAAAATTCATTCTAACACATTTTTTCCATCTAAACCGAGAAATCGAGCTTGATATTTCTTACTTGAAATGAAGCTTTGTTTGAGTTCCCAACACCATGGAAAGAACTCTGATGAGTGTTGTGCAAAATCATAGAAAGAGCTTCATTGATTTGATCCAATTTGTCATCTATTGACGATTGTAGATCCTCCATATATTGAAAACGAGCATGATTTGCTGCACCAAAGTGCACAAGTTGGATCTAGAAATCATCATACACCTGGCAATGTACTCTCTCCTTTTTAAGTGAATGTCGTTTTAGTAAATAAATTTTATTTTAAAATGAATGTTATTTTTACTTAATAATAATTGTTATTTTTTCAATTCTAGTTTCAATCTTGTTGTAACTGACTCATTTAATTATTATTCTATACCCTGCTTCCAATACATTTATAAAATTTTTAATACATTTATAAAGTTAATATAATAAAAATACAATGTCTTATAACAATGTTATTATATTTCTTAAATTGTGTGAAAAAATCTTAAATAACATTCATTTTAAACAGAGGGATATCTAACATCTAATACACAATGTTGAGAAAAACTTATTTGGATACCATTCTAAATTTTTAGTGTTAAAAACAATCAATTAGAAGAGAGAAAATTTTAAATTTATTTTAAATTTAATGTCTTTTAACTGGATTCGTGGGGTGGTTGTGATTGAGTAGGAGAGAAAAAAAATTGTTTTCCAATTTAATAAAAATTGTGATTGTTTGTTTGTAAAGTTATATATTATTTTGTTTTCGTGCAAGTATTTTTCCACAATATTTATCAAATATAAAAATACAATAACAAACCGTATAGGTCATAATCCTAATTGATTATCAATGAAATTAGGAAAATCAATATAGTAACATCTACCAGAAACATCTCATGATCAGAGCCAGGGCCGTCTCAAACAATTTAGAGGCCCTGTTCTAATATTTAAAATGATCTCTAATAAAAAATCCTACATCAACATTAACAATATTTTTATTTTTAACAAAAAAATTATAATTTTTTATAATAAATTTATCAATTTTTTTTTTAAGATTGAGTAAACTCATCGATTTTATTATGCTTTTCATATTTTGAATCACTCTAATTTTAGAAGACAATTTAGGAGGCGTCGAAAAGGAATAAAAAGAAGACGACAAATTAAAATTGAATTTTTAGTGATTTGTATCAAATTTGCAAAATCAGAAAGACAACATTGAAGTTGAATCAGTTAATAAAATTAAGAGATAATCAACGATTAACAAATAATATTACAAATTAAAAATTAACAATAAAAGAGAAGAAATTACTAATTATTTTTTTTATATAAAATAGAGACAATGAGAAATTACGATGTAATATAATATTAAAAAATATTAAAAAAACTGAAGTTTCATAGGAGCACCATAATATTTTTTGCAAAATTGTGCAACCATCTTAGAAATTAAAAATTTAAAAGATAATAAGAAATTAAAATAATAAATTAAAAAATAATAATAATAAATTAAAATTGATTAAAATATGATATGAATTAATTAATTGATGAAAAAAGAAACAATTAAAATAGTGCATTGATATTCTATGATAAAAAAATAAAAGATATTGATATTTAAATTATCTCAATTCACAACCCCTATACATATGGATATTACACTAATTAAACTCTTTAGAGAAGAATTAATTATATGAACCTCTATTTAGAATTTCTGGAAGAAGATTTGATAGAAAAATGATAATAAAATATGTATTAGTTTAGGATTTTGCTTGATCACTAGATTTGATTTGAAGAAGTAATTTGCTGCATATAGTACCTATGTTGTCTAGGAAGAAGTTGTATAGAAGTCAAATTAATTTTGGCTTAATTTAATGCAGTACAAAGCTTTATCCCTCTCTTTTTTGGTTTTTAACATTTTTAGTTGGACTAGCTTACGAGAATTGTGAGGCCCTTATTTATGTAGAGGCCCCGTGCAGTGGACCAGACTGCACAGGCTTATAACCGGCTCTGATCAGAGCTGTCAAATGGGCTGGCCCGGCCCAGCTCGCTCTGGCTGGTGGGCCAATATGTTTAAATGGGCTGGTCCAGACCAAATGCTTAATGGACTACATAAAATGAGTCCGGTCCATTTTTCAAAAGTTTGTGCGGTCCGATAGGCCAACCCAGCCCGTATTTCAATATTATAGTTTTAATTTTATAAAAAGAGATGTAATAGATAAATACAACATAACATAAGTAAAGAGTCATCATAAACGAGTGATGTTTAAAATATTTATCCATAAATATTATGAATACCACAAAAACATTCATATAAAAGTACAAAATAACTTAATATTATCACCAATACTTATCAAATTTTCTCTTCATCTCACAACTATTTCCTTGATCACATCATCTTGAAAATATATATTCATCCTTTTTAACTTTTCTTTATCATTTGAAAACACATTTATGCAATCATATCTTATCTAAATCTTTTTTCCCCAAAATTTACCAAAATCTTTTTTTAGTGGGCCAGTCTGAATCCCGACACAGCCCATGAAAAACATAAGCCTGATGGGCTGGTCCAAAAAGACAGGATCGTGTTTTTTGAAGATATTTTACGACCTAACTCGTGCCAAATTGTTGGACTTATGGGCCGATCCCATTTTGACAGCTCTACTCGCTATCTCTGCAACAATAGACAATACTTGATTACAAACTTACATGAAATTATATTGACTTTCACACACTACTAAAATTACTAACATGAAATTATATTTCTTATATTAAATAGGTACCAACGATGAACGAACAGCTTTTGACATTCATACAGAATAAAATTACATTCCAATTATAAAAATATTTGATAGTGAACGACATTAATTAAATTCAACTAAAGATACTAGAGAATCATCACTCACCTAAATGATGAAAGACTTCAACTCTAAATCTCTCTAGTTCCATAAACACACAAACCCTTAACATGTAACAACAAATTTCATCCAAGCTCATAAGATAAAGCAACCTAGCACATGCTTCTCTATTTATGTATAGCTTGCATTCTTTGAGCAGCAACAGCAACACAATTTCAGTATCCAAATTACAAAGCGACAGAAAAAATAGAGAAGAAGCAAAACAATCAACCCTCCCCAAAAATATCCATAACCAATTATGAAATTAGAAATTACACCATCAAATGAACCCAATATCATCCATATAGAAATAATATATGCCCCTGCTAAGAAAATCACTGAAACACCGGTTATTACTCTGAGCAACCATATAACAAACCTATTACCAAGTCCAGATATCAACAACAAGATTATTGTCGAAGAAGCCGAGAAAGATATGGTACATAGTAATATGAAAGCTTCATATTTAAGTTTTTCGCTCGCAGCAAGTACTGAAGTACCAGCGTTACATGTTTCGTTTTTTGGACATCCTTGCGCGCTATCTGTGTTTTCTTGCCAAACACCTCCTGGTGGGTTTATTGCAATTTGAAAAGTTACAGATGCAATAACTGTTGCTACCACCATAAGTGAACCTCTCATTTGTTCCATCCAATTTCCTCTTTTGTTTTGATACCCTGTGAATAAATGTGCTCCATTCTGATTCGCAACACCCTCCATTTTCTTCTATGTTTTTTTTCTATGCTAGTAATCTTCTTTTATAATGATAAGTAGACCATTGGGATTGGGTCAACATGACTTAGAATTTTTCACATGGGTCAGAAGAATCAATTAGGGGCAAAAATTTAAAATGAGATATCATATCATTAGTATGGCTGGATGTAAATGGTCCACACATAATTATCAGCCCCTAAAATACTTCAAGAATTTAACTTGTATAACATTGTAATTTTATTGTATGTATTTATAAAAAATTATGGAAGTTAATTTATGCTATAAATTGTATGAATAGAAAAGCAAGAGAGAATTTTCTTATTGATGTCCAGTAGTAATGTAAATGAATAAGTCAAAATAAACTACACTTAAAAACATGATTTTTTCTTTACCCACCTCCCTATGGGGGTCACCCCCAGCGAAAACCCCATTTTACCCCGCTTCGGAAATGCATTTCCGAAAATTTTTTTTTTTCTAAATTTTTCTAGAATTCGGAAGTGCATTTCCGAAAAAATCCCAAAAATTGGGATTTTGACTAATTCGGAAATGCATCTCCGAAACAACAAAAAAAATCTAAAAAAATCCCAAAAATTAATTTTAGGATATTAATTAATTCAATTATCATAAATTTGATATAATTTATGAGTAATGAATAATAATAATTATATATTTTGATATAATTTATGAGTTATGAATAATAATTATTATATATTTCTATTTTGATTCATATTTTAAAATTTAAAATAATTTTAATTAAAATAATTAAAATAATTTCACTTACAAAATGAGTTATAATTTTTTATTTATATATTTATATATTTATATATTTATAATAATTATTATATATTTATATATTTACAAAAATAATTAAAAAAAATGAGTGTTTTAATTTATATATTTATATATTTATATAGTAATTATAATAATTATTATATATTTATAAAAATTATTATATATTTATATAATAATCATTATATATTAATTATAAATATATTTATACATTTATATAATAATTATAAAAATTAAAACAATGAGTGTTTTAATTTATAATATATATATTATATTTATATTTATATATTATATTTAATTTTAAATAATTCAAAATTTACTTATGAAATTAAGATGTTTTTGATTTATATAAGTTAGTAAAATAATTTTTAACTTTAAAATTGTTTAGGAAATTTTTTACCTATTAATTGTATTGATTCACCTTGATTTTATACCTATTAATTGTATTGATTCACCTTGATTTTAATTTTTTAATAATTATTGAATTCTTTCGGAAGTGTATATCCGAAACATTCCAAGACCAATTTGGTTTTGGAATATTTTGGAAGTGTATATCCGAAGACACCCCCTCCCAAAAAAAATTAGGAAGTGTATATGCGAAGACACCCCCTCCCAAAAAAAGGTGTTTTCGGAAATGCATTTCCGAAAACCCAAAAAAGGGGTGTTTTCGGAAATGCATCTCCGAAAACACCTTTTTTTCGTATTTTCGGAAGTGTATTTCCGAAATAAGACAAATTTTGAAAAATAAATAAGTGTATTTTGGGTTTTTCACCAGAGGTGACCAAGAAAAGAGGGAGGTGGGTAAAGAAATTTCAAAAACATTCGGTAAGATCTTTTTCGGCATAGTTAAAAAGAAGTATCTAAGAAAAAGACATGTGTATTGTAACTTTTAGATTCACAAATTTGTGGTCACAAATTTGTTTTTCTAGTTATATACAATATTTGTGATCTGTACATGTAAAGTTAATAAACAACAAAACCGATTAACTTGTTGTTTGTTGCCTATGGTTGATGTGATTTGTTGTCTGCCCATCGGTCATTTAAATGCGTCACTGAGAGACGTACTAGTTATTTGCATTCTGTGGTGTTAACATTTTTCATATCAATATATAAATATGAATATGATAATATGGTGAGAATTATTATAATAATAAATTTGTTGACAAAGATACTTATGAATGATATTAGAGTAATGCTATTCTTACACCATATTTATACACCAATACTTACACCAAACACTGTTCAACGTATTTATACGGTGAACAATGTTTTTTAAAATAAAATAATAATATTTATAATTTATTTTTTAAATTACGAACAACACTGTTCATGTACGGACGTGCATTAACCAACCTTATTACTGCATTAATCAAGTTTTTATACTGCAATAATCAAGTTTGATGACTGCTAAAAAATGTTTTTAATACTTGAATGTTGCATTAGCCAACTTCATTACTGCATTACTCAAGTTTTTATACTGCATTAACCAAGTTTGGTGACTGCTAAAAATTATTTTTAATACCTGGATGTTGCATTAACCAACTTCATTACTGCATTAACCATGTTTTTACACTGCATTAACCAAATTTGAGTAATGCTATTTTATTTTTTTATTTCTAATAAGCAATGATATATATATATATATATATATATATATATATATATATATATATATATATATATATATATATATATATATATATATATATATATATATATATATATATATATATATATATATATATATATATATATATATATAATAAGGAGTACAAACTGTACTCGAAGAAAACAAGTACAACCAATCGAGATTTCCTACACTAGATCCAAACCAAGAGATTAGTTACAAATTACAATACTCTAATGGTGTATGAAATCATTCATACCAATTACACAAGACTTTCTTCTTCGATCCAATCCCCAACCACCACCATGTATGCATTTTTATCTTATGGACAGCTTTGCCTACATCTAGAATACCGTTCTTGAAGATAATAGTATTCCTTTGGTTCCATATACACCAACAGGTAGCTAACCAAAAGGCGGCAACTCTATTTTTGTCACAATAACCCTGCAACTTATACAGCATACAAACAAAGTGTGAAACACACCCATTACCTTGAATGCTGCCTATCCCCAGCCAATTATACACCATATCCCAAACTTTTATGATCACATGGCAAGATAAAAACATATGATTACTATCCTCAATATGCAGAAAGCAGAAAACACATACACATTCGACGTCCTCCTGCAGAATTCCTATATCAACCAGCAATTCCTTTGTTGGCAATCTGTTTAACACCAAACGCCAGTCAAAAATTCTAACCTTTGAAGGAACACTTGTCTTCCAAATCTTCCTTAAAGCCTCCAAGGAATCAACATCCTTCGACTCCGCTAGAAAACGGTTGTTTTCACGCTATATGAGAATATATTGGGAAGAAGTTGAGAAATTAGAAAGCATTTACTCACGTTGGATGGAAGTTTTTCATAAGTGATATTGTAGTTATTATTCTATTTTATTATTGAAAAAATTGTAGTTAGGAGTATATTTGGAAATGTAAAAAAGAGCCGAACTAAAAAGGTATATCTCCTTTATGTATTGTTATAGAATAGAAAATATGTCAACGTTACGTATGAATTAAGAACAATTTGTAATTGTTGAAAAAATAGAATATGAAATAAATTATATGAAATATATTTTTAAAATAATAAAACATCAAATACACAGGAAAAACAAGATAATAGAGAATACACAAATGAATATAATCACTACTAAAAAGTTCGCTTTTAGTGACCGGAAAATTTTGGTCACTGTAGTGACCGAATTAGCCACCAAAATTTTATATTCATGAGAAAATTTTAAGAGGTCACTAAATCAGTCACTAAAATAAATCAGCCACCGATTTAGAGACCAAAATTTTGTGACCGCAATTTTGGTCACTATAGTGACCGAATTAGCCACCAAAATTTAATATTCATGAGCCAATTTTAAGTGGTCACTAAATCGGTCACAACAAATATTTTTATATACAATTTAATTTTTATATATAAATTAGAGACCGAAATTTCGGTCACTAATATTTTTTATTTTCTTTTTCTATTTTTAATCCTCTTTATTATTTTACTATTTCCTTTCCATTTTTTTAAAGATTTTAATTCTTTTTCAAATTTAAATTTTTATTAAAATTTTTATATTTTTATTGTTTTAACATATAATATATTTAAAAAAAAAACTATATGTATATATGTTTAAATATAAAATATAACAATAGTTGTTAAGTGGTATAGTGGCAAGTTGTTATTTAAATACACGGAGGTCACAAGTTTGATTCCTAGGTATCATAATTTTTAATTTTATGTTATGAAAAAGAACACTAAAATCGGTCTCTAAAATCGGTCACTGAATTCGGTCACAAATTCGGTCTCTAAATTTCGGTCACTAAATTTGTCGCAAAAGCTTAGCGACTAGTACATTTTCAACCGAAAAGTAATGGTCGCTAAATCGGTCTCTAAACATTTTAGTGACCGATTTTTAAGCTTTTTCGGTCTCTAATTCGGTCACTAAAAGCGAATTTTCTAGTAGTGAATGTTATAAAAAAATTGTTAACCAATCAAATAATCTTTACAAACCGAATTCGATTTCATTTTTTAAAAATACTAAAAACCAAATCAAAACAAACCGATGGAGATATCATAGGATCATTTTTTTAATAAAAAATGGTCCAAAAAAACCAATTACATTATCACTATACCAAATAAGACCTTAGGCAGTGCTTATTTGGACCTCATGCAGCACTTTTAAGCGTTGTCTATTCTAGTGCTGCTATAGGTATAAACAATGCTTTTTTTAATGTAAAAGCTCTGGCTTAAGTGCACTTTACACATTACTTTTTGTTAAAAGCGTAGGCTTAAGTGCACTTTAGGCTGCGCTTCATGTTAAAAACGTTGGCTTAATTGCACTTTATGCAGCGCTTCCTATTAAAAGCAATGGCTTAAGTGAATTTTAGGCAATACTTTATGTCAAAAGTGTTAGCTTAAATGAACTTTAGTCAATGTTAGATGCGCTGGCTTAGATGCACTTTAGGCAGCATTTTCTATTAAAAATGCTAGTTTAAGTATACTCTAGACTACGGGTTTTTGTTTAAAAATGCTGACGTAAGCCCTCTTTAGGCAGCACTTTCTGATAAAAGCGCCGGCGTAAGTTCTTTTTAGTTTCAATATCAAATTTTTCTCTTCTATTCAAATATCATAAATTCTACAATTCTCACAATCATAGATCAATATTATATCGTGATCAACAATAACCACAAGTGAACTAACTTGAATTTGCATAAATTTCCTAATCTCTATAATACAAATTCAAAATTACATATATGGAGAATAATGATAACCTATATTTATTTAAAATTATATAATCTCCATGATATATTGAAGTATAATTCATTCCTTTTAGATAATACAGTATGTAATTACTTCAATAATGTCTTCTTTCAAATCTTTATTTTTATATACATTGCACATAAGATATTAATGTGATCAATCCGCTTATGTCATATATATATATATATATATATATATATATATATATATATATATATATATATATATATCATATTTATTATATTTCAATCAACCTTTGAGTGAGCAATCATCATATGTGATAAAGAAATTTTGAAACTAGTGAGTATCATATATATATATATATATATATATATATATATATATATATATATATATATATATATATATATATATATATATATATAATTTGAAAATTTTGGCCTATGCATATTTTCAATGGTTGCATTTAAAGTGGTGGGATATTTTTTTTTGAAAGTAAGCCAAAATTACACTCATATATTATATTAGTATGATATTTTTTTTGAAAAACCTATTAATTATTCTTTAAATTCTAGGATCACAAATGATAACTTACAAACTTCTCTAAATAACTATTATATGACTTATCTGTACTCATTCCAATCCTCCTTAATTTCATTCAATTTATATTTCGAGTAAGAAAAACCTGAAATCATCAAAGTACTGCATATTACCTATCAAGTTTTCTTTGAAAAATAAACGTATCAGCTGAGTTGTCATATATACATATATTATATAATTAATTAACTTAATTATTAGCTTAAAAATTAAATGTATAAGTTAAAGTGAAAGGTCAGTGTTACATACTGTCAAAGTAAAAAAAGAAAAAGCATCTGCTACACTGTCACAATGAAAAGAAAAGACAATAAAAAAATATTGTGATATGAAATGTACTTTAATAATCTGACATGTTGAGACTTCGAGTACATAAAGAAGTAATGCATATACATAAAGAAGTAACGTATATACATAAAGAAGTAACCCTTACCCATCATATATACTGCTCTGAATATCTGAGTAGTATCACTTCCAAATCTCACATCACATTGTCCTCGCCGCTTTACCCATCCACTCCCCACACAGTGTCACTTACCCGTGAGTGAAACGATTGCATGCATAGAGTTTTCATAATTACTCCTTTCTTAGGATAAAATATATTATTCAAAAAATAATTTAAATTTAGGTACCACGTTAACCAAATCGTTTAGTTACATATAGAGTAATAATGAATAAGAAAATTAAATTAATTATTAATCAATAATTCATTCAAGAGTAGATCACATTTATTATAATTATATGAATGTTTATGTTATTTTTCTTAATATATTTTCTTCAACTGTCTAATAAAATAAATTTTTGTATTGTGGTCAACTACACTAAAACCTCCTCTCTAATCTAAGATAAATTGTTCCTCTCCTTATTAAAAATGGATTAAAATAATGCTTATACTAATATTAAATCATCATGGTATATAATTTTCAATCTCTTCTTTATGGATCACTACATATAAAAATCAATCAAATAAATGAAATCATAACTAAAATTTACAAAATCATTAAAGTTTTCTTGGATGTAAAAATTAATCTTTTCTACACAAAGTAAAAAATTGATAAGAAAAAAGTATAACTTATAAATTAAAAAAAAAAGGATCATCCACTCATAATATCATCACCATTTTCTTCTATTTTCCAAAATAGTTTAGGTTTTGTGTGTTGTTATAGATCTATCATCCCCTTTGCATCAATATTCTAAATCACTTTCCACACTTTCCATAGCCTTCAATTCTCTCGGCCTCTGCATTCAAAACCCAAAAATCAAATTAAAAAAACAAATAAAAAAGGTTTTTAACCTTTAAAATACTAAAACACAACACCATTAACCATTTACCTTGTTGTTACTTTTCTTCTCCCTAACTTCATATCTTTCTTGACACATATTTGTCATATACTCGGCCGCAGGAGTCAGAACAACCATGTCGGAATTCCTATACACGAATTTTTTCATCAAAATTAGAAATAACATATAGAAAAATAACATAAATAAAAATAACATATTTGATCTTATGTTTTCACAAACACTGTTGATGTTGTTTTACTACCCGTTTTCGTGTTCTTTTCGATAGATCTATGTTGAAACATATTTTGTTAATGTTTTGAATATTAAAAACTATTTTATCAAAGAAACTCCAAAGTTATTTCATCATCTAATCAATCTAAACATTTCAATTAACATTGTGTTTCAAGACTTAACTATCAAAGAACAAAGCTTTCAATACATAAGTAATCCTCATAATCTATATAGTAAGTCTCAGCATCAGACTTAGAAGATACAAGAGTTACTCTCCCAGAAGAAAAAAGGAAAACGCATTGGGTTAGTTGGAGTGATGTGTGCTTACCGTTTGAGAAAGGTGGTCCTGGAATGAGAATAATGGAGGAATTTAATATGGCACTTCTGTACAAATGGAGATGGAGAATTTTGGAAGAGAATAACTCTTTATGGTTTCATTTGTTGAAGGCGCGTTATGGCGATGTAAAATTACAAGCGATTAAGGAGGGAGGAAAAAAAATAAATAAGAATTCTTGTTCGGTGTGGTGGGAGGACCTTTGCTCTTTAGGGAAAAACCTTCCCGAGGAAGTTTTTGCAAAGCATTGTTTATTTCGTTTGGAAAATGGTCATTTGACATCTTTTTGGCATTCTTATTGGCTTGAAGGAGGCTCTCTTAAGGAGCGGTTTCCGGCATTATACAATGTTTCTATTTTACAGGATGTTTCTGTTGCTTCGATGGGTGGATGGAGAAATGAATCGTGGTGGTGGAGTGATTTTGAAAGGCAGCCCGATGCTTTTCTCACCGCTGCAGCGTCGATACAGAACCTATAGCAGACGTTGTCGCTGCTGGATGTTATGGGAAACATCACCGATAATGTTCGGTGGTTGTTGTCTGAAGATGGATTTTATTCGGTTTCGTCGTGCTATACGGCGTTATGCTTGAGGTACGGGAATTTTGGTCCCTCCAATTGTTTTGATCATGCTATTAATTCAATTTAGAAAGTTGAAGTTCCTCTTAAAGTTAGAGCGTTTGGATGGAGATGTCTCCTTAATAGAATTTCTACCAAGGATTCTCTCATTCGTAGAGGAATCATTCCTTCTTCTTCGAATTTTCATTGTGTGTTTTGTGAAGATTTTTCCGAATCTCCGTATCACTCTCTTTTGGCTTGCCGCAATGTGGAATTAATTTGGAAGGAGATGGCGGATTGGTTGGGTTTTATTGAAGTTTGGTGATTGAATATTATTCTTGAATCTCTGATTCATGTAAAAGCAATCACAATTTACACTCTGTGTAAAGTATATTATTCTCACTTACCATTCCAATGGAATAGTGCAGAACTATATAATAAAGTTGTTACAAGAGATGGGCTAAACTAGTACAATCTTATTGGGCCTACACAATAGTTGGTTAACTAAGTTAACCCCCCTTATAACATATACTCTAACACCCCCCCTCAAACTGAACAGTAGTGCTTAGCATGAACAACTTTCAGTTTGTTTCGCAGATCTTGAAAAGCATTTGTGCCTAGAGGTTTGGTGAGGGTGTCGGCAATTTGTGTTGCAGCTGGGATATGTTGTATCTTCATATTTCCAGCTACTACTCTTTCTCTAACAAAGTGGATATCGAGCTCAATGTGCTTTGTTCTAGCATGCAGAACCGGATTGTGTGAAACCATCACTGCGCTGAGATTGTCGCATAACAGAACTGGAACATGAAATGGAATCCTGAGCTCATTAAGAAGAGATTCTAACCATGATAATTCAGCAGTAGAGTGAGCTAGAGCTCGATATTCAGCTTCAGTGCTTGAACGAGCTACAAGTGTCTGCTTCTTGGAACTCCAGGCAACGAGATTTGAACCAAAATAGAGGCACGATCCTGAGGTGGATCGTCTGTCATCTGGGTCGCTTGCCCAATCTGAGTCACTGTAAGCACGAATGGAAAATTTTGGAGCTGAGGCAGACGGTGATAGAAGCAGACCATACTGAAACGTGCCACTAAGATACCTAAGAAGCCTTCGAACCATAGCCCAATGAGTGTCCAGAGGGTTTGCCATGAATTGGCAAGCTTTATTTACACTATATGCGATGTCTGGTCTTGTTAGAGTAACATATTGTAGAGCTCCTACAATGGACCTGTATTGTTGAGGATCTGACATGAAATCAGTGCCATGTTTGCTCAATTTGCAAGTGCTAAGCATGGGAGTAGGTACTCCGTTGGCAGCTGACATATTTGCTCTTGCTAGAAGGTCTTGAATGTATTTTGACTGTGTCAATATCATAGAGCCATTGTTGCAGAAGAGAACTTCAATGCCAAGAAAGTACTTGGGTTTACCAAGTTTCTTCAGTGCAAACCTGCTGTGCAGTTTACTAATAAGATCATGTATGAGAGAAGAGCTGGAACCTGTAAGTAGAATATCATCTACATAGACCAGAGCATAAATAGTAACCCCTTGCTTATAGTACACAAATAATGAAGTGTCACATTTTGAAGAAGAAAAACCAAATTGAAGTAAAGCTTGAGTAAGCTTTTCATACCAGGCTCGTGGTGCTTGTTTAAGACCATAGATAGCCTTATTCAGTTTGCATACCATGTTCTTGTCACTACTCACAAAACCTGGAGGCTGTACCATATATACATCTTCTTTCAGACTACCATTCAGAAAAGCATTATTGATATCTATTTGTTGAATGTCCCATTTGTAGGTGATAGCTAGAGTAAGAATTACCCTGATAGTAGTTGGTTTTACAACAGGAGAGAATGTTTCAGTGTAATCAAACCCATGCTCCTGATGAAAACCTTTTGCTACCAACCTGGCTTTGTGTTTAAGTATAGAGCCATCTGCATTTTCTTTAATTTTGAATACCCATTTGCAGCCTACAGGGGTTCTGTCAGGTGGTAATTTAGTGAGTGTCCAAGTGTTATTGATCAGGAGAGCATTGTATTCATCTTTCATAGCTTGAAGCCATTCAGGTTTGGACATTGCTTGTTTAACACTAGTTGGTTCCACTTCTGTGTGAGCAAGAAGGGCTTTGGGTTTGGAATGCCCTGTCTTAGCTCTAGTGAGCATGGGGTGAGCATTCTCCACAAGAGGCTCTATAGCTCTACTGGACTTGATTGAGGGAGAGAGAGATGAAGTAGACACAGGGCTGACTGAAGCAGGGGGTGTCTTAGAAGTCTGTTGACTGGTTGTCAACTTGGGGATGTGAGGGGCATCAAGGGTTGAGTTACCTGAATTTTGGTTAGTTTGTAGATTTGTCTCACCTTGTGGTGATATATCTGTGGGATAGCCCTCTGAATAGTGCAGCACCTCTGGTGCATGGGGGTTTTTATTTTGATCCACAGAATTATTGTGTTCAGAGGGACTGAAGTTCTGGTTATTGTCCAGCAGTACATCTCCATATGCTGAGACAGTAGTACTGGTAGGTGTACTTTTGTTTGTAGACCTTAATGCAGTACTTTGGGCAGACTGACCAATGGCAAGACTGGGACTGGACTGGTCATGATGGCTAACCTGAGTTTGATTGCCAGCATCAATATTGATGTGTTGTTGCTCAGGGGTATCAGGTATAACCAAAGGTTCATAAGTGGTGTTTCTATTGGACTGTTGGACTGAAGACTGCTTGGGATTTTCAGTAGTGACATTAGTAGGAAAAGAGAGAGACAAGTTATTTGCTGGACTGACAGAGAGTTTTGATGAGTTAGAGCAGTTGGATGTGGGAAAAAGTTTAGAAAAGGGAAACTGTTGTTCATTGAAGGTTACATCTTTAGAGATAAAGATTTTTCCTTCCTTGCTAAGGCATTTGAATCCCTTATGTTGAGGTGACAGTCCTAGATATACACATTCTTGACTTCTCAACTCAAATTTGTGCTTATTGAAGGGCCTGAGTAGAGGGAAACAGGAACAGCCAAACACATGCATAGCTTTGTAGTCTGGTTGGGTGTTATATAAAGCATGGTATGGAGAGTTAGATGTAGGGAGAGCTGAGGTGGGTATCCTGTTTATGATATGAACAGCTGTAGAAAAACTATGGTCCCAGTATGTTAAGGGAATTGAAGCATGAGCAAGTATGGTTAAGCCCATTTCCACTATGTGCCTATGTTTCCTTTCAACAGACCCATTCTGGTGTGATGTATGAGGGCAAGTCAGTCTATGTGTGATGCCTAACTCAGTTAGGTATTTAGTGAATGGTCTATATTCTCCTCCAAAATCTGATTGAACAGATTTAATGGTGACTTTGAACTGTGTTTTGACAAATTGGTAAAACAGTTTGAAAGCATATAAAGCCTCTGACTTTTGTTTGAGGAAATACAGCCAGGTGTATCTTGTATGGGCATCTACAAAGGCTATATAGTATCTAAACCCAGACTTAGATGGATTAGGGGTAGGTCCCCACAGATCAGTATAGACCATGTCAAAGGCTTTGTGATAGATAGTATTAGTAAGTGGAGCATGTATTCTATGTGCTTTACCAATATGACAAGAATTACAAAACTCAAAACTTGATTTATTAGAAACATCAATATTACACAATTTGAGAACAGAAGCAACTGAGGAAAAATTAGCATGTCCTAGCCTATGGTGCCAGATAGTACTACTGCTACACTTATTTGGTGTGTGCATTTGTGAATGAGAAGCTACATAGGTATGTACTTTAGTACCAGTTGCAAGGCTTTTATTTGAGCTGGTTTGAGTTGCTGATTCCAACTGGAGCTGGGGGAAGCAGTAGAGACCACTAGCATCTAGGTTTCCTTCAACAAGTACTTGCTTAGAAGCCTGACATTTAATGTAGCACTTGTCAGCCAGAAATTCAAAATTGACATGATTATCTGCAGAAAACTTGGAGACAGATAAAAGATTCTTAGTTATAGAGGGGACATGTAGAATGTGTGACAGTTTGAGTTTGTGACTTGAATTAAATTGTGAGTGGAACTGAGAAGAACCTATAGACTTTATGGCTAGAGTTTGGCCATTGCCAACATACACACATTTTGAGCCATCATAGGGCTTTTTGTGTTGCAACAGAAATTCATGAGGAGTAAGATGGTGGGATGCACCTGAATCTGCAAACCAAGATTGAGACTCCAGTTCTGTTGGGAGAGAGTACTCTTGAGTGTATTCAGCTGGATGTCTTGTAGTTGCCATCATTGCCATTGCCTTTGACTTTTGAGCTCCTTCTTGTGTTGAGGCATGGTTTTGAGAGGAGTTGGTGTTAGTTCCTTGTGAGTTGTCTGAACTTTGAGGTGCAAAATTCTCATCGAACCTGTGCCAACAAGATAACACAGCATGGCCATATTTGCCGCAAAGTTGACAAGTAGGACGATTACCTGTGGTGCCAGTGCTGCTTCTGCCTCTGCCACGGCCACGGCCTCGAGTAAATCTTTGTCCTCTACCTCGATTGCCATAGGAACCTCTAAAACCTTCATCTCTTTGACCAGCTTGAGCTACATTAGCTGAGACTGTGGTGGCTGCTAGCTCTTGACGAAATTTGTCGAGTTGTGCTTCTTGCACATAGAGGAGAGCTTCGACATCACAAAGCGTTGGAGGAATAGGACACCCATACATCTGCATCACAAAGGGGCTGTATTCTTCCGGGAGGCCATTGAGGATGGAATCAATCTGATCTTGTTCAGTGATGACATCTCCTACTGCAAGTAACGAATTTGCAATGGCTTTGATACGTAGCACAAACTCAGTGATATTCTTGTTACCTTTCTTGGTTGATTTGAGTTCAACCCTCAATTGACGTACCCTAGCCTTCATCTGCGCATTGAAGTATTGATGAATGCGATCCCAAACTTCGAAGGCATGTTTGCAGGCAAGAACCCTAGGTAGAACTGCTTCAGAAATTGTGGATAGGAGCCATATGAACACAGCTTGATCTTGAACTATCCAAGCTTCATATTCTTCAGAAATCGTATCTGTCATACGATCTTGATCCGTTTTGTACTTCTGTGGAATCTGAGGATTGACAACGAGCTTATGCATCTTCTGAGTGAGAATAACTCCTTCTACTTGCTGATTCCAGAGTAGGTAGTTGTTTTCTTGGAGTTTGATTGACAATTTTGGTCCAAACATATTGCTTGTTTTGGTGGAAGCAAAGATGGTGGAGACTTCTGTATCTTTGACACCGGATCCATCACTTTCAGAGGACGCCATTGATGAACCTTGATGCGCACCAAATCTTGAACGCAGAGAGAGCTTCGAGGTGAAGACGACGACGTGGTGATGAATCACTGATAGCGGAAGCGAATTAGATCGGAACACGCGAATGATACCATATTGAAGTTTGGTGATTGAATATTATTCTTGAATCTCTGATTCATGTAAAAGCAATCACAATTTACACTCTGTGTAAAGTATATTATTCTCACTTACCATTCCAATGGAATAGTGCAGAACTATATAATAAAGTTGTTACAAGAGATGGGCTAAACTAGTACAATCTTATTGGGCCTACACAATAGTTGGTTAACTAAGTTAACCCCCCTTATAACATATACTCTAACAGGTTTGAAGCTAACCAAGTCTCGTGATCTAAAAAAAAGTTGTTGTAGGTGGAGTTGCAATAGTGGTAATTTGAGGATCAAGAATAGTAAAGCAAGAAGAATTTGGTTGGCCAGCATTTGGAGACTTTGGTTAAGCCGGAATGGTATCATCTTTAAGGGTCATGGTTGGAATGCTAGAGATGTCGTATGGGATTGTAAAGCTTTGTTATGGAGGTGGTCTTATATAGGGAAAATTTCTCATTCCAATTATAACTTTTATGAGTTTTGCAAAAACCCTTTGCAATACTTAGGATAGGTTTTATTTGGTGAGCAATTTTTATTTGTAGGGCTAGTCTTTTAGATCCTCTTTTGTAATCGTGTTTTGACTTTCGGTTCTTTAATACAACTTGATTAAAAATAAATAAATTGATTAAATATTTGCATGAGAAAATAAGGGGTGGAGTACTAACTATAGTCAATATTAAAAAATAGCTATGAATTATATTGTAAAACTTGAAAGTTTCTCCCATTTATTCCACTAAACATTTACATAATACAATTACATGATTCTTTTTGATAAATAAACCGAATTAGATTACATAACATAGGCCTATTTTAACCAAACACTGAATTCAAATTACAAGAAGTACTAGTACAACATCAATGAAGTCTTATCGACTACATGATACAAATTACAACCAATACAAATACATAATTGAATTTTTTTTAATAACATAATTGACACTCTTAAACAAACATATTATTGTGAAACAATCTGAAACCACAAAGACTGGATTAATTCAAGTTTCTCAGTTGCGAAACTTTATGGACACCCCTTACAATAAGGCGAACAATGAAAAAAGCAGCAAGAAGTACAACAAACGAAGCCCAAACAACAATAACAATACCAAACACATTTTCTAAAAGAGAACTCCAAATGACTTTTGGTGTGACCATATAAACAGCAAACATGTAGGTAAGAGCAAAACTTGTGAGTATGACACACATTCCAAATGACAAAAGCCATAATAGAAACGTTTTTCTTATAGGAATTCCACTAACAAGCAAGAGAAGAACACTAAGTGATGAAATGAAACAAATTGTATTGCATACCAAAAATGCAAGATAATCTTCCTTGTTTGAAGTAGCCAAGATAGATTCTCCAGCACATATACGATCTCTGGACGTCGTATTCAATTTCAAACAAAATGTATCGTTTGTAGAAAAGGGAAAATCGTCAGGACCCGCTTGCACGACGCCACCGGGTGGATTAGTGGCGAGTGAAAATGTTACGGTTGCGATTATAGAAACTGCTATACCTATGCTATTTTTCATATCTTTTATCCATTCTCCTTTATCTTTGTATTCAAACCACTTTGCTGCACGCTCAAAGAACTTCTTACCACTAGATTTCTGAGAATTCTCTTGATGAATATTCATACTCATTTTATTGATTTGATTCTTGATTATCAATATCAATTCTCTAACCTTGCTTGAATGTTTGTTACAAGTTAGAAGATAGCATGTATATATAGATGATTTAATTTTGGCTGGTACAATATGTAGTGTCATATATGTTGGTATTATGTGACAAGTTGAGAATTATTAGTTTATTACATGCATGCATGTGAGCTTCAACTTGTATTTCCTGTAACACTATTATTATTTAACTTTGTTCTTTATTATTACGAAGTCAAAATTTTAGTGACAAGTTGATTAGGAAGCAAATTCATTTTTTGTTCAAAGTAAGTTGAATAGAAGAAAGTGTGTTTTTAATTTTATATTTACAAGTGTACAAGTTGTATTTGTTTATACTTGTTTTAATCATAGCAGCCCAGTTTGAAAACATCAATCATATAGTATCAAAATGAATCTTTTCCAAACAAGTGGAGTTTAATCTAGTTCTCATCTGCCCCACTTCAAATCAGTGTGCTTTGCGGTATTATTGCCATGGTATGAGACCCATGAGTAGTGCAAATTGATAGGTAAGAATAAGATAATGTCTTCAGTTTTATGGTAGTGATTTTTTTTGAATGAGTGAAAAATTAAATTTAGTGAATTAATTGTGTAAAATCAATTTTAATCATACGTAAGTTAAATATAAATTTATCTATGTTTAACTATACCAATCGTTTCTTCTAATGTCAACTATAAATTAATTTAGAGTGTTTAATTTAATTTAATTATAATTTTTAAAATTAGTAAATTTTATCAAAATTATTTATGATCTTATATAATTAAATAAATAGAGAAATAGAGGAAATTGAGCTTTGGTGAGGAAAACAAAATTTTAATTAGAATTAAGGTGGAGAGGTGGAATTAGTGAGAGTTGAGGGAAGTTAGTAGATTTAATAAAAATAGTAGGGTTTTATTCAAATAGAGAAGGAAATTAGAGTTAGGAGTTATTTGGAAAGAATAAGTTGTCAGCAGAGTCAGAGAGAACCGTAACATAACAAGAAGTAGGAGAAAAGAGAGATCTCATTGCTGTAACTTGAAGTTTGTTGCGAATTCGAGGTAGGGGACTATTCATACCATGGGTGTTTAAGCATGAAGGATAGAGAGGATTCCTTACCCTCTTATTCCCTTTTCTCTTTCTAATTGCTTTCATTGATGAGTTTTGTGAATCTTGAGATGATTTGGGCAAAACCTCTCTTGATTGTGTGATATGATGTCAAATTCGTGCTCTGCTAATAATTGATTTTTGTGCAAATCTACTTGAGTAGTTCTGAGTTTGATGTTCATGTTGATATGTTTTGATGTGATGAACTTGATGATGAATTTGTCGCTTAATTGAAGAAATAAATGATTTACCATTGTAGTATCATGTGTAAAATGTTATTTAATTGATGTATGATGTTTAATCCATGGTGTGAAATGCTTAGGCATGTTAGAATATGATTGGATATGATTTGAAATGGTTGGAGGTTGAAGAAGATGAGTTTAGAAGTGAGATTTTTGAGAAAGTTCCAAGTGACAATCGATTTGTCCCCTGTAACAATCGATTAGCTCCCTACTTCGAGTAAAAAAATGTTGGAGAAAATGTTCATAACAATCGATTAGCTCCCTACTTCGAGTAAAAAAATGTTGGACAAAATGTTCATAACAATCGATTACCCCCTACATCATTTGATTTGTTCCCTTGTTTTCACCATAACTTAAATTTCATGACTCCGATTGAGGTTAGTTTGAAGCGTTAGAAAGTTGACACGTATGACTACCTTATGGTAATGTCCTAAGAGGCTAAATATGCCCTGGAGGACGTGAATTCAATGTTTTACTTATTTTGTGATGTTATGTGATCGTTAATAACGATGAAAGAACTTTTAATAGTCGTGATTGATTGAATTGACGAATACCTCATGAGGAGTGATGTTGATGTTGAGTTGAGTATTGATGTTGAGTTTTAGGTTCTAGAGGAACTAGTGATAAGGATTGTAGATGTTTATTTTATTGTGATTTTCATGCATCATATATATATATATATATATATATATATATATATATATATATATATATATATATATATATATATATATATATCGGAGTTTAAGTTGCAATGATGGTCCTACAATGATGTACCTGACTTTGCGATGATATTCCTACAGTAATGGATTTGGCTTTGCGATGATGGTCTTATAGTGATGGACCTACACTTGTGATGATAGTCCTACAATGATGGAATTGACTTTGTGATGTTAGTCCTACAGTGATGGACTTCACCTTGAGATGTTGGATGTTTGAGTAATACACCTCTGAATATCTGAATTTTGGTGCCACATGCATTGTATGATTGATTAAATATATATGTTATATGAACTATCTTTGTTGTTGTATGCACCGTTAACATATATGAATGTACTCTCACCTGTTGTTTGTTTCATGTGTTGTTCTTTACGCCTATGATGCAGATACTCAGGTAGAGCCTGAGGAGCATTAGATGTTGCTTGTTAGGAGGATGGCGTAGTTGGTCTTCTTTATAGTTTATCTTCTATGTTATTTAGTTTGTGTGTCGCTATGATAGTGTAACACTTAGTCTGTGAGTTATTGATGTTATTTGATTCGTGATTTGAATAAAGTTGATTTGATTTTATGAGACAAAATAAAATGTGTTTTAATTGTTTAATTCCCCTGCTATCTTATTTTATGTCGAGAAAAATGTTTATGCTAAAAAAATTTAACACCCTTTTTGAGTAATTATTTTTGGCATGTTTTATAAATTAAGCGCTTGGAGTTTAGGATGTTGCACTCACAACTAGCATTTGTAATCTTCTTCATACTTCTCAAACAAAGTGTGTTCATAAGAATTTGAAATTTGACCAAAATATAACTTAATCCTTCTATACTAGGACCTTGGGCCTGTTTAAGCCCATATAATACGTTGTTCAGCTTGTAGACCACCTCACTATTTTTCACATTGATATTCCATTGGCTACTCAACAAATACTTCTTCATGAATCTTAGTGTAGGAAAACAATTTTGACATCAAAATGAAATACATGTCATCTCTTGCTAGGAGCTAGGGACAATTTAATTCTAATAGTATCCCACTTTGCCATTGGCACAAAAACTAAATTGTATTCAAACCATATTATTGTGAATAGCTTTTAGCAACTAGTCTGTCCTTGTGATTTTAAACTTTTTCATTCTTACTGTACTTCGTATTATAGATCCATGTGTCCCAAATTTTCTTTGCTCCATAGGGAAACATAATAATCATTTGTTTCACATGCAATTGAGGTTGTACCTAGTGATTTATTCCAATTCCAGAATTTTGACTCCTCAAAGATAACATCACTTCTCACAATCATCTTATTTGTAACATGATTATATATTTTATAGGCCTTTGATTCACCACTCACACCTAGAAGGAAATAACTTGTGCTTTTCCCATCCCATTTCTTTATTTGTACATAGGGGTGGAAATAGATTAGGCCAGACTAGACTTTATAAGGTTTGGGTCTGGCGTATGATAAATTTGAAAGGCCTAAGTCTGGCTTGTGACCTATAATAGACTTTTTTTTTTGTCTGACTTGACCTTTTTAAAAGTTTGGCCTGCCCCGAAAACCCATTTAAAAGCCAATTTTTTATTATGGTTTTCAATTAATCCATATTATTTAAGGAACTATATAAGTTGTCCTATTTAGCCTATTTTTAACATACATGAAAATATAGACCGATCTATAAGGCTTCATAAGCTTTTTTAATAGCTTAAACTTGGTCTATTATATTAAATAAACTTTTAAAAAAATCTAAACTTGACCTTTTTATTAAATAAGTCTGACCTGACTTGATCTAATATAGGTTAGATCATAGGCCCCTGTAGGCCGCCTGACATATTCCCACCCCTATAGATACATCAGAAATATGTATATTATACAACCAAAAAATCTAAAATGATGCAAATAGAGATTGACTCCACCTTAGGCCTCTTATGGTGTGACATCTTTGACGGAAAAGATGAGACATATGTTCAACATATACACTGGCCACTTCAAATTCAAAGCTTATGACCAAAACACCTTTGGAATATTTCTCCCATATGGCATACTCATATTCATCAGTCTTATTATTCATTTCATATACTCCATTTTTTTGTATAGTAACACTACAACGAGGAAGGGCTTTTAAAGCGCTTTTTTTGGCCTTTAACAGCGCTTTAAAGCGCTGCCAAAGCCAGCGCTGGCATAGGCTACGAAAGCGCTTTTAAAAGCGCTCTGGTAGGCCCCCCTATAAGAGCGCTTTTCTGGAAAAAAGCGCTCTTGTAGGCCCCCCTTTAAGAGCGCTTTTCAGGAAAAAGCGCTCTGGTAGGCCCCCCTTTAAGTGCGCTTTTTCCAGAAAAGCGCTGTGATAGGCCCACCTGTGAGAGAAAAAATTAAAAAAAAAACGCAACATACTAAAGCGCTTTTGTAAAAGCGCTCTTATAGGGTGGGCTTTAAGAGCGCTTTTTCCAGAAAAAGCGCTCTTATAGCCCCCCCTATAAGAGCGCTTTTACAAAAGCGCTTTAGTATGTTGTTTTTTTTTTTTTTTTTTGCTTTTTTAGTAATCTTTGGCAGCGCTTTTAAAAAGAAGCGCTTTAGTATGTGGGCCTTTAAGAGCGCTTTTTTAAAAAGCGCTTTAGTAGCTAAATGAGGTATTTTAATGTGCAGCCTGTAATTTAATCCTCCCAGTCGACCTGTAATATTTTCGACCTGTAATATGTTTTCAGCCTGTAATATTTTCGACCTGTAATTTATTTTCGACGATATTATTTCAGCCATCAGTAAGACAATATATATATATATACTAATATAATACCATTATAATATCCAATATTATATATACATCATTACAACATCAATAATATTATAGTACTTCAATTCGACACAAATCCTACATGAAAAAGCGCTTAATATAAAAATGACACAAATCCTCTTTTATTTCTTCCAACTTAAGTCTCGGGTATCCAGTGGCACGGAATTCGTCAAGGTACTACAAAACAAAAACAAAATATGAATGATACATTTAGTTAAATGTAATAAATTATATGAAATTATCTTAAGTTATAAATTCATACCGTGATCGGAATCTCTAATTGATTTGCCTGAAGGATTTCTTTCATAAACCTCAATACAAAGTATCCGCAATCGTAACTGTTTTTCTGTTGCGGGCACTACATAGAAAAACAAATAAGATTCTATAGTTGTGCATTGTTTTATCAAGTAGCATAAATATATTATAAGCAACATTGTGAAAAATAATGTACCTGCACTTGGATCCAAGTAATGTTGCTAGATTTAGTTCGGGATACCTGTGCGTCCCGTTGACTTCGGAACACTTGTATTGATCTAATTAACAAATATATAAAAGCATATGTTTAGATCAATCCCACAAATAAGTAAATATATATATAAATATACACGAATATATATTTAGAACGATCCCACTTACAAATCAACGATGTCCTTCATGGCCGGATAATTGGTCCATTCACCATTTACCGAATTCAGATAATACACGACTTCCCTTATAGGGTTGATAGCAAGCAGCAACCAGTGTGCTCTATAAATAAAAACAATAGGTTATATGAAAATTTTGCTATACACAAAAGAAACAGAGATTAGATGAACAAAGAATGAGAAACTAACCCTACTGGTCGAGTATTATACGCCCAAAGATGCAGACATTCTGTATTGCCGGTGGACATGAATCTATCTACTAAGCACTGTCTAACTGATTCCGGTTCCGAATCAATTGCCATTCCGCTGCAGTGGGCGGAAGACACGAAACGGAATCTGTTAGACAACGGAGTCCCGCGCAACACTCTGTCATACAACAACCTTAAATAAAAACATAATAAACATTAGATTATTTTCATTGAAATGTGTAAATAAATTATATTGTGGGACTAATTAAATAATATATCGGATGAGGGAATATTACCGAATGTATGAGTGCATGTTATTGACGCCTAGTTGATCATGCTTAAAAATCTCCTCCAAGTCATCAAGTGTAATAAGTGACTTGAATTCAATACCGAAGACACTCTCATCCATAACGATTTCACGTAAAGCACCATCCGTCAAATCGGACATATCAACCATTGTTGCGAGCGTCGACCGGTACCGAGGCACAAAAGCACCGCCTTTTTTTCCCGCTGGCTTCGGAGGACCAGTGGGTGGTACGGTACGAACTTGCTGCGTCACTTGTTGTGACTCTCGAGCGGATGCCTAAAAATCATATAAGTTATGTAAAATATAAAATCATGCAGATTTAGATTCAGATTAATTATTAACACTTTAAATGTACCTCTTTTAGTGATGCAACGGACTCCTCCTCCTGTAAAATCCCTTTACCCTTAACTGTGGGTTTTATAGGAGCAGTCTAAAATTAAAATGTAAAAAATAATTAATAAACGGTTTAGAATTGACATTCGAAAACTAAATGATTCATAATCGTTTTCAATATACCTCATCACTAATGGTAATGAGCTCCGAGGGCCATGCAACAAATGATCCTATTGCATCTCGCAGCAATGTCGTCTCTGAGACCATGTCAGGTACCGGTAGCATCGCATCATGATCTACTACAACATCCACCGATACTTTCAGGTGTCCATCCGGGAGCGGTCTATGGTGAAGTAAATCTCCCAAAGTGTTGTGCACTTTTCCCTTGCCAACTAGTCGATAACTCGGTTCCGATAAGTATAGTTGGCAAGATGAAATGCCCTAAACCAATAGTAAATATAAAGTCATTATCATTAATAAAATAGAACAATTTAAAAGGAAAAAATGATTATAATTACCTCGGGAAATTTCCTTTGATAGTTGATACTAGCCTTATCACTAGTTTCTTTCACCGATGAAGTGTTGCACTTTTCTCTCATATACGCCTCTTTATCTCTTTGCAATTCAGAGACTTGTGCTTGCAATTCCGCCAACTTTTGCAACACTTCTTCATTTGAAGGATTTCTTCTCCTAGGACTCTTGTAAAAAGAGGTTGGAGTCACACCATGACCCTTACCCCTCACCCGACCGGGATACTCAGGAGCATCTAGTGCTCTACTAAGTATGCTCCCCTCACCGGTGGATGCCGATTGCGACAAGGTCTCCTGTAATTCATTTACATTAAAAAATCATTTATATATTAAAAAACATTTGATTTAATTAAAGACACAGTATTATACTTACACATTCAGTAAAAACTCTCTGAACTTCGGGATCGACAGCATGATCCTTGCCCACACGAGCTTCCCTCCACAACACATGTTCAGGAAGTGAGGTTTCCTCACTTTTAGTCTCCTCTAACTATGCATTGACACAAATGATAAAATCATCAAATAAAACACATTTAGACAATTAATTAAAACGCATTTCTATTTACTTACAATTTTATCCTCCAAGTGTGCATATCCCAAACGCCCTTTTTTGTATGGATATGCGGGTTTGGATGCTCTCTCACTATTCTTGGCACTCCTTTTCCGAAAATCTTCATCTCTTTGCTCTACAAACTTAGCCCAATCTTCTTCACCAATGAAGATCTCATACTTTTTTGGCCGTCCCGGTGCCTCTTCAAGAAAGTTTCCATCTTTATCCTTAAGATAAGTGTTTGTCAAAAAAGCTTTCCACCCTCTATATCTTTTGCCGGCCAAACCAAGTATGTAGCGTCTACGATCATCTGGTATCTCAAAAGTCCTCTGCAAAAAAACATACGCATAGTGTGTTAGTATAAGTAATTTAAACAATTTATCGTCAAGATAATAACAACAATTAACCATATATGATATATACCTGAAGCTCGTCCCAAATCGCGTCTTTTTTCTCATCCAAGTCTTTGCTTTTCATATTCCATCTAGCTACGGAGACCGGAATATGCATACGAACAAGTGTACCAATATAACTTGTCAACTTTGCAGAATTAGGACCAATTGCTTGTTTATCAGAATTCCATTCCAATCGGTATACTAATCCTTGGTCTCTATGTCGAACGATTCCCTTCATGATAGTGATGCCTCGTGCAACTTCTTTTGCTTCAGTATCAGGTGGAGCATTTGTATCCGTGGCATCTCTTTCTTGAGCATCTCTTTCTTGTGAGTTTTCAGGTGGAGCATCTCTATCCGGAGCCATTTAACCTGTATCAAACAAACTAAAGCACATTAGTACACTATTAATAAGCTAACAATCTATACAAGTAAAATGGAAGTCAAACCATGCATGTACAAGTAAATCGGAAACGAAATCGGTACAAATCAAAATAAGCGTCAAAAAATAAAGTTGTCGGAATTGAACGAAATTTACATGGCTATGGTAAAACGTCCCCACGGACTCAAAAATAAAGTCGGTTTTCCGAAATTCAGACCCTAAGCCCGACTTTTGATTACGGGCAGAAGCAAAACCGATAAAAAAACAGTCCCGAAATGTAAAGATAAGTGCATGAGCAGCTCCGGAGTCGTCAAAATAGTATATTTACATGTAAAGAAGTCGACAAACGGATACATGGTTCAAAACAAATTAGTCAGTAAAAATTGAATAAAATAATCGGTACAAATTGAATAAAACAATCGGTACAAATTGAATAAAACAAATTGAATAAGTACTATACTATTGAATAAAACAATCGGTACAAAGTGAATAAAACTATTACCTTTATCACTAACGTCTCTTTCTTTTCTTGGTAGGATTGTGTTCAACGCGTCTCTTAACAACACGGACGGTTGGATTAATCCAAATACCCTCATTATGATCATTTCTAGTACAAGATTCATTCTCATTTTGATCGCTTCTTGTACAAGAATCAATGCCAACACCAATATCACCTTGATCTTCAATGTTTTCATCAACTATTTTGTTAGATAAAAGCACTATAGACCATTTCGTACTTGAAGGATCATTGACATAGAACACTTGTTTAGCTTGAGAGGCTAGAATGAAAGGCTCATCTTTGTACCCTACCCTATTGAGATCCACTTGTAAAAATCCTGACTTATCCATTCGTATGCCACTATTATTTTCAACCCACTTGCAACCAAATACAGGAATCTGAAACTTCGCGTAATCAAACACCAAAATGCGCTCGATAACCCCAAAATATGACAAATTTGCAAATTTCGGATTTAAGTCATTCGCACTTGATATGTGCATTGCTTCAGCCACCAAGGTAACACCACTATTTTGCATAGTACTTTTATCATCCTGTTCTTTGGTATAAAATGTGTATCCATTAATTGCGTATGCGCTATAAGAAAGCACAATTACAGTTGGACCATAGGCTAAGCATCTCAACCTTTCTGTTACTGAAGCAGGATCTGAACGATACTTTGAATAAATATGATCCCTAAACCACGGTATGAAACTTCGATTGTGCTCTCGTACTATCCAGTTCTCATTTCTATTTGGATTTAAATCTCGGAGAACAATCTTGTGCATTTCAACATACGGCTCAACCTCAATCTCATTGTGCAGAACATACAAGTGCGCTTGATCCCGTTCGACCATTGATACTGTCACAACTTTATTTCCAATTAGCCTTTTTCCTTCTTTTTTTTCGACAATATGAGACTTAGGGAGTCCAATAGATTGAACATTTGACAGATATTCAGTACAAAACTCAACCGCTTCTTCAACAACGTATCGTTCCGCAATACAGCCCTCCGGTCGACTTCTGTTTTTCACGTACCCTTTTAATATTTTCATATAACGTTCAGCAGGGTACATCCATCTCATATAAGCTGGTCCGCACAATTGTGTCTCTTTCACAAGATGCACGACTAGATGAACCATTATGTCAAAAAACGAGGGAGGAAAATACATTTCAAGATCACATAAAGTAACAACTATCTCTTTTTGCAATGTTGGTAAGATCGCGGGATCGACCACCTTACTGCAAATTGACCTGAAGAAGAAACACAGCTTAGTTATTGCGCTTCTTACTTTTTCTGGAAGAATAGAACGTATACCTATTGGTAAAAAATGTTCCATTATAACATGACAATCATGCGTCTTCAAACTCTTTAACTTGAGGTCTTTCATGGACACAAGTCTTCTAATATCTGAAGAGTAGCCTTCTGGAACTTTAACTTCACTGAGAAACTTACACAATGTTTTCTTCTCCTTTCTAGATAGAGTGTAAACAGCAGGTGGCAGATATGTTCGTCTTCCTTTCGTCACGGGTCCCAATTCAGTTCTCATTCCCATGTTTACCATGTCCTTCCTTATGTTAAGGCCATCCTTAGACTTTCCTTGTATATTGAGTAACGTACCTATGACGCTGTCAAATACATTTTTTTCAATATGCATAACATCCAGGAAATGTCTTACGTACAACGTCTTCCAATATGGAAGTTCAAAAAAAATTGACTTCTTCTTCCACCCACCCTTGACAAGTGAATGTGCAAAAGGCTTGCCAAACTGAGTGCTCACATCTTTCACCTTTTCAAAAATTTGATCACCTGACAAAAAAGGCGGGGCTGTACCGTGTTCGGCCTTTCCGTTGAATGCTTTTCTCCACCCACGGTAGTGATGATTAGAATTTAAGAATCTACGATGGCCGAGAAAGACATTCTTCTGACAAAGCTCCAATCGTGTCGTATCGGTTTCATCTTCACAAACGGGACACGCCTTTTGACCTTTATTGCTGTACCCGGATAGATTTCCGTATGCTGGAAAATCATTAATTGTTCCAAACAACATCGCCCTCAAGTTGAAACTTTCCTTCCTATACCCATCGTAAACCTCCACACCGTTCTCCCACAAAAACTTTAAATCTTCGATTAAGGGTGCCAAGTATACATCTATGTCATTCCCTGGTTGTTTAGGCCCAGAAATTAGCATAGATAACATCATGTACTTACGCTTCATACATAGCCACGGAGGTAGGTTATAGATCATAAGAATCACAGGCCATGTGCTATGCGAGATACTTTGAATACCATGCGGGTTCATTCCATCAGTAGACAATGACAACCGATGGTTTGTTGCTTCTTTTCCAAATTCAGGATATTCAGTATCAACTTTCATCCATTGTGGTGAGTCTGCCGGATGTCGCAACTTTCCATCAATAATTCTTTCATCTGCATGCCAAGTCAAGT
This sequence comes from Vicia villosa, assembly GCF_029867415.1. NCBI lineage: Eukaryota > Viridiplantae > Streptophyta > Magnoliopsida > Fabales > Fabaceae > Vicia > Vicia villosa. Next base: position 1,632,944 of record NW_026704990.1, on the reverse strand, counting down.
GTCTTGAATCGGTATCACTACGATACATGCGTCTAAATCTCGGAATTATAGGAAAATACCATAAGACTTTAGCAGGAGACAACTTTTTCTTATATCGAGGGGCACCACATTTAGGACACTCATTCAACGCTGCATACTCGTTTCGAAACAAAACGCAATCGTTTGGACATGCATGTATCTTATCATAGCTCATGCCAATAGAGGACAACATCTTTTTGGCTTCATACGTTCGATTGGGAAGAACATTATCCTCTGGTAGCATATCTTTCATAAGGGCTAATAACTCTGTGAAACTTTTATCCGACCATCCATTGTCCGCCTTTAAGTTGTACAACTTTAACACCGCAGACAATCTTGTGAATTTTGAACAACCATCATACAACGGTTTCTCTGCATCGCTTACCAACCTCTCAAACATTTTGGGACAATCCGCAAGATCTTCTTCAAGCGCTTCTGCAATCTCTTCGACTCGATCGCAATCGTATGTGTCTGTGCAATCGTCGTTTGAAGCATACTTCCTATTACAACTCGACCCAGCATTCCCGTTACTTTTCTCACCATGCATTGTCCAACATGTATAACTTCTATCAATTCCAAACCGTAGTAAATGGGATCCCAACTTTTTCCCGTCAACCTTATCCCCATAACAGCAACCCAAGCAAGGACACGGCATTCGAAGCGGGTCTTCGGAGTGCGCAACCGCAAACTCAACGAATTTCCATACCCCTTTCTCGTACTCTTTCGACAATCGGTTTGATCTCATCCATGTCTTATCCATGACTTAATTAAGCTAAACAAATGCTTCTTGGTTTCTCTATCAGGTACTAAGGAATTCTGTCAAGATAATAAATAGCTATCATCATAATAGAATACCTAATCAGAATACCTGATTTCTTAAAGAAGACATTACCTTATTTCAAGGTAATATAAGTCCACAAACCAAAAAATTGGTTGAGAGACACTAAATTGATATTAAAATTTAAAAAGAAGAAAATAACAAACTATAACAAACTATAAATTTAAAAAGTGAAATTTCTTTTTATATTAAAATTCAAACATTTTCTCATGAAAGCAAATTTGAACTAAAAAATAGAGAAACACATGTTCCTTATATTATAAATAAAGATAGAGAAACACATGTCACAACTCAAACCACCTAAACTCTCATAAAACTAATAAGGAAGATTCAAAACTCATAATCATACATGTAAGATTTACTAAATCATAATTCTACCATGATTATCCAAACAACAACACAAAACATGATCATCCAATTTCATCAATTCACCATAACTATGAAACTCCCCAGAATTTCAGAATTTCCTCAATCTTTCCACCAAAACTCAGTGTTGTTCCAAATGTCAGTGTTGTTCTAAATGTCAGTTCTAAAGATTCTAAATGTTCCATATAAAATTCCAAACAAATTCTCATAAGCATATTCAAAAACATATAGCAGTATGAATAAGAACATATAGCAACCCACATACAGCATATTCAAAAACTTAGAAATTACCTAAAGGGATGCAGGGAGAACGGAGAACGGAGGGAGAACGGAGAACGGACGGAGGCGGAATCGGCGAACGGAGGCGGAGACGGAGGCGGAAACGGCGGCGGAGACGGAGGACGGAGGAACTGAAATTGATTTAGGGAAGAATCTGAGATTTAGGGATACTGAGAATAAATATACACAAATATAATTGCATGTATCTAGTTACATATAAATAGACATTTATATAAATAATGCATATATGCTCCACTGTACCAAACAAAACTCATGTAACTAATGCATGCTAACATAAACTACAAGATATTTATGTAAGAGCATCAATACAAAAAGAATAAGTCACAAATCTATAACATTGACAATACTAGAAATTGTGTCAATGGAAAACTATAATTTCAATTTAAAATAATGCAACCAAATTTTAGTATATCTTCAATCCATTGTCAATAACATGTACTTATTAACAATAACACATAAATTAGTAGAATCCATTGTCAATATCATGTTCTTTAACATCTTCAAAGAGAGTAATTAATGCATAAATTCATCTTCAAAAACTCCAAAACATATTAGAAGTTGTATCTGACAGAGTTGAAAAGCTTCAACTCATTGGAGAACAATGTAACTACTGGAACAACCTTCTATTAGACTCAATCAACATGACTACTCTAACAGTTACAACCAATGTATGGTGTTGCTGCTGTCACAAGTGGGGAAGGTGCACCACTTTTGGCTCTGAAATAATCTTCTACTCTAAATTGTTGAGTAACTTAATAACTCAACATAACATGATTATCTAAATTGATAAATTTGACACTGACAATAAGCTTGAACAAAACCCTAAATATGGAGAAGAAGATTTTACCTGAAAACAGTGATGCCGGAGAAGAGAGGTAACGGCCACGACGGCTGGAGACGGACGGAGGAGAGACGGACGGAGACGAGACGGACGGCGGCGATGAGACGGACGGCGGTGACGAGACAGAGCGAGTAGACAGACGGAGTTGGTACGAAGAGATGAAATGCTGGAGATCGAAGATAATGAACAGAAGCGTATCTGAAAGAATAAACCCTCAATTTTATTAATTTTAATTATAACATGGGGTACCAAAGCGCTTTTAAAAAGCGCTCTCATAGCATGGGGTACCAGAGCGCTTTTAAAAAGCGCTCTCAAAGCATGGGGTACCAGAGCGTTTTTTAACTACAAAGCGCCGTCGTATCATGGGCTATAAGAGCGCTTTCAAAAGCGCTTTCACAAGTCAGTCTATAAGAGCGCTTTTCAAAAGCGCTTTCGTAGGGTATGCACATTTTTAGCGAAATTTTTTTAAAAAGGCTATGAGAGCGCTTTCACTAAAAAGCGCTTTTAAGTTTCCACCTATAAGAGCGCTTTTCTAAAGCGCTTTCGTAGGGTATGCACTTTTTTTAGCAATTTTTTTTTTGAAAGGCTATGAGAGCGCTTTCACTATAAAGCGCTTTCGTAAGGGCGCTTTTAAAAACCATTTTTGGCGTAGTGTAAGCATTAGTCAATTGAATTTTAATTCCATTTAGAACTTTAAAAATCACTATATTAGTTTATGTGGACTACTCATACCCTCTATTAGTTCTTAGGTATTTGATTTCACAATTTGATTCCCTTTTTTCTAGGACATTAAATTTTTCAGAATGCTTCAAAAGAGCTTGACTTATCATAAACATCACAAGCATTCTATTTGGAAGACAGTTTAGTGGACTTGAATAGCCCTCTTTTTTCATGACACATTTTACATGTATCTCTTAGAAAAATTAATACCATATTCTTTTCTTGATGTTGACCAATAACTAGTAAATTGTTCCTCAAGAATGAAATATACTACACCTTAGTCACAACTTGAAAATTCCTTCAATATGAAGTTTCAGATTACCTTTTCCCATATTTTCTATATTTGATGCATCTCTTAATTTTACAGATTCATACAAATTGGTCATCAAATTCAAATAACCATTCTTTATTGCCCAACTATGAGTGATTCATCCTAATTCATGAAACCAAACTTCTTCTTGAAATCCATATCGAACACCTTTGTGAGAAATATTTCTTCATCATCAAACACAACATAGTTATCATTTTCCTTCTATATCTAAGACATTTGTTTTAATGGTGTATCCACCTTATGACATTTGTAACATTCCACAACCTTGTTACTTCTCCTTCCTCTACCACGATCTCGTGAGGGCACCATATCATGAACAAAATAATGTCCACCACTTATCATCTTAAGGAATTGATTTTCTTTTCTATGACACTTCATATGTAACTCATGAACTAGTAAGCTACTTTGGAGTTCTTAAAGTAATAAGGTGGTTACACTGTGGGATTCGTTAATTTAACAAATAACTTAATCAAATTTTGATATCATAGACCTAAGAATCTTCTCCATAATCAATATTTTGGTTATTTTTTCACTTGAACATTCACAATTATAAGAGTTACTCATCCCCAATCCATCTTTTTCATAGCGGGAACTTAAAATTCTTGTCTCAAATATTGCAATTGATCTTCTGAAGTTACTTTTGAATTGGACCTTTGGATTGAGTGCATTTTGTAAAACAACAACAATGGAAAAGTGTTCAAAGCGTTCAAGATTATTCTAACTTGTTTAAATTGTACGAAGGTGTAGAAGGGACACATGTTAGACACGATGTCCCAACATGTGGGTCTTGCGCATCAGGTCATTGTTGTTGCGCTTTGGAAGAGTTTCTGGTTAAAATGAATCAAATTTTATTGCTATTGATTTAGCAATTTGATTAGATATTTTTTTGACAACTGGAAAAATATTAATTAAGGTTTAAATGGATATCTAAATTTGAATTTGAATTGTAACAAATCATATTTTGTTGGAGAGTTTTATGAAGCAAATAATATTCAACACATTCTGCATTATTTCTGGGCGAAGTCAAATCAAATATCAATGAAGAAAAGCCTAAAATTATTATGCTTTATAAGGAGCTCAAACCTACATTGGAACTAAAGCATTCACAATGAAGATTTTAGAGTGTTATAGGTTTACAGAAGTCCTTGTTATTTTATGTAAACCACATTATGTTTCGGTAACTTGACATAGTTGTAGGTTTGTCTAGTTGAGTTGTAAATTCAACATCGCTAATCTTGTTGATTGAAGCTGATCACTAATGTTTAGTGATTGAAACCCAAACACTAAGGGGTTAGTATTTGAGAGAAAAGAAAGTGAGAGGGTGTCTCATATTTAGGGAGAGTCATAAATAGAAAATCATTGGATAGTGTTAGGAAGAGGCATTGAACAACATAGGATTTTTTTGCTTGTAAGACTGATTGTACTAAACTACTAATAGTGAATTTTCTTTCTTGGGTTGGAAGCCAACCCTCTTAACGTAGGTGCAGGTTGCATTGAACTGGGTTACCATTTGGTTGTGTTATTTATTGTTTTTTTGCTCCATCATCTAGTACGAGTTATGGTGATTCTTATTCAATTTGTCGAACCAATTGTGAAGACATCGTGTTCGACATTTGTCCTCTGAGGAACATAATTTTAGTTGGCATCAGAGTGGTGAGGTCCATGGAAGATAAATTATGCTCAAATGGACAAAATGAAAGATGAAGGATCAGTCAACAAACCACATGTTTTGGATGACACTAACTATGATTATTGGAAGTCTATGATGATTGTCTTTCTCAAATTCATGGGCAACAAAGCATGGAAAGCTATGATAAAATGATGAAAACATCCACTAGTTACTGATGATTATTTTAAAGATTGTTAGAACTTGTGTTGGGGGTCTGCTGCAAAATATGAACGAGAAGAAGATGAAAACGGTACGATGAAAGTTGCACAAAATAAACTTCAAAGCGTGTGTTTACACTAATCTTTAGGTTCGATTTTGATTTTTTGATATTGATCCATACTTTATTTATAATTAATATTAAACTATGCAACTTTAAAGAAGATGATAACAATTTTCAATGAAGGAGTAAAGGTACTTGGATCATAAGAATAAATGTGGTAGGATGAAGTTTCTTCTTAATAGACATATAACATATGTTTGCTGAAATGCATAATTATGGGTGCATTTCTGATATAGTCTACTTATATGGGAATGAAGTGGTACCGGCTTCAAAGAGTTCAAGGGCTTAACTCTTAAATTCTCATGAAAAGGATATGAGACACAAGGCCATATTAAATGTGTCATATTAATAATTCGATCAATGGTACCGAGATTTCATGTGTGAGTTATGTACTCTTGTTATAGTGAATAAATTGTTTAAAGCTTGTCTACCAATCTATTCGGGGATGAGTGAAAACTTAACTTACTAAGTAATAGTTCAAATCGTAAGATACCTTTATTTGAAATCATGAAATTTTCAAAATAATGGATTTAGATATATATTGAAAATGGTGGGGGATTGTTGGTAAATTTTCATAATATATTTTAAAAGTTGCAATGGTTAAAAAAGACCTTTTAGAGAAAAGGTACTGTAATACTTTACAATTGAAGCAGTGTAACCACTCATAAACAAAATCTTTCAAAGAGTTGTTTCCCTTCACCAATAGACATAAGTTTATCTATAAATAGAAAAATTTGTTAGGCATTGAAAACATACGAAAATAATATATTTCAAGACTCAAAAATCATGTCTAAGTCATTTCTTTATTTTTCTAGTGCACAAGAATAAATGAGAAAACTTTATTCGGTAAAATATCGTTGGTCAATATGCTTAATGTGAATGTTCGATTCATATTAAGGTTTCCAAAGTATCCTAAAGGGGATTCGCCGGTTAATCCATTTGCATCCAATTTAGATTAATTGATGGGGCCGAATCGAAGCTAAAGCTTAGTGTAAACACACGCTTTGAAATTAATTTGTGCAATTTTTATCGTACCGTTTTCATCTTCTTGTTCATGTTTTACAACATACCTCCAACACAAGATCTAACATTATTTGATTTGAAAAGTTGTATTATATTAGTACTCGGCCCAAGTTAGAGCATTGTAACATGTTTAGAGATTGGCTAAAGTGAAGCATCATAGAAACATTTCTAGGAATTCATTTAGCATCTATTACTTCTTATTTGTTTGGGAGTGATATACAAAACTCATGGAAGTGTAGTACGTATCATTAAGAATTAAATTAGGCAAACCATGAACTTCTACAATCATAATGACTTCTGGCACTGACATACTTATAGTCATTTTTTAAAGAAATAAATTATGCATACTTTGATAATATATTAATGGGTGGCGTTTAGTCTAAGACATGTAAAATTTTTCTCAAAATGGGCTAGTAAAAACCATGAAACAGTCCTTGTAGGTAACCTTGCTTAAATAACTAACTACAATGGCATCGTTTCAGAAGGATGCTAATTTAACCATCACTTCATCTTGGATACAAAAAGAGTAAAATAAATGTAAGGAATTGGTAATTCAGTTTTGTGCAATAACACCTATGTCTAGAGGACGTTAACTCAAGAAAGAATTTCACTCGTAATAGTAAAAGTATACATTAGTTTTTGAAGAACTCTTATAATTCATTGTCTTTTTTCTTAATACTACCAGTAAATTTCTATTTAGGATTCTCCCTTAATATGAGACCCCTCTTATTTTCTCTCAACAATTATCTCTAGTGTTGGACAAGAACATAACTGTTTGAATGAGAAATTTGTTATAACTAAAATACATAACTATATTCCTTAATATAGGAATGAATAACGAAGAGTTTTACAATGTAAACCGCAAAAACACAAAGACTCAATGAATACAAAACGCCTTGTTACTCTGTTAAGGTTGAGTCTTCTGCCAAGGAATATAACTTCTTGAATAACCAAAACATAAGCTGCAACGAAATCTTAGGGTTTTTAAAAATTGTTGCTGAAGTAAAGATATAAAAAAGCGCAAATTCACATAGTGATGTAATGTGATTTTCAATCTTCCATAATTAAAACCCAATCACTGATTTGGTCTCGTTCTGTTATCATTTGTACCAACCAAAAAGTACAGTTATGTGTGTGTTCCCCTTTTAAGGGCTAGGAGACTCAGAGGCCCTAATAGGTATATTACATATTGGGGGTGAAAGCTAGCTATCGGAAGCGAGTAGCCATGTATAGTGGTTTTTGAGGTTGTTTAAGGGACCATCTCACGTAATGTGAGATACCCTGGTGGCCCGGCGAGCGGCCGGATTAATAGTGTTAGAGCTACTAGGAGCAAAGTGCTATCTGAGTAGTTGTGGGTCATGTAAAGTGTGTATGACTTTTGGATCCCTCTATCCCTTTAGGGGATTGTGTATTTATAGGATTCCCTAATCCCCAGGGTTTTCTTGGAAATGATCGCCTCCCACCTAGTCCAAAGGTGGATATAGTTGAATCTCTATTCTCAATGTAGACGTGAGTCAGTGATGACGATTACTCTCTCTTTATCTAAGACACGTCTTATCCCACGTTTTTCCCTTCCTTTGGCGAGGAGAACTTAAGGGCGAGGAGACACCTCCCTTCTAGCGGCCTCGTGACATCGCCTTTTTCTAGGGCGGTCACAAGTTATCACCCTAGGCAGGGTTATTTGCAAATATAACACTACATCATTTTTTAGTATTATTTCCTTATTTTAAAAAGAGCTTAAACATGTAGACAAATAAGGAAAAAAATCTGGCACTTAATCTTCGCTAGGCTCAATAGCTTCTGGTGCAGAATATTCCAACATGTGTGGAACATTTCACACCACATATTTACAATCTATTTTGAGTGCAACAGAGACCATATGTCTCTGTAGCATGTCATGACATCTTGCATCACATGTTGACCATAAAAATGTGACAATCATTTGTAACAACAAAACTGTTTGTACATATCTCATTTTATAGATTTTATGATACCTCATATTTTTAGAGAAGGCAATGCTTGTGTTATCAAGCTTGCTAGACATGGCTTTAATGCTATGAAATTTATTTTGTTTTAAAATGTCCATGATAAAATTTTAGGGACTTCTTAGAAGACAAGTAAGTGATGCTTAGGCTTAGAATCTCTTCTTCTTATGGGCAAAGTCAATAAGAGCTTTCGTCTCCTTTTTTGACTCGCTACAGTTTGGTGAATTTGGTTAATTAAAATCATATTCTTTTTAATAGGGGCATAAAGGCGTGAATGAAATTATATCTCTGAATTAAATCTCTTTCTTGGAAATGGTTAGGTGTTAGATCTATGGGGTTAGTGTTCGTGATAGGATGGACTGACTTTTAAATTTGTTAACTTGCACCTGTTTAATATTTGGTCGGACTTTTTTGTCTCGGTTGCTCTCCTTTCTATTAGGGTAGAGTACACCTCTTACTCGCATTGATACATATAATTGCTTATATAAAAAATATTGTATTAAACATTTAATCATTGAATATCATATTACACTAATAAAAATATTATATTTTATGACAATACTTTAACGTCATCCAATAAAAACCGAGGTAAAATTTTTAGATCCGTTGTGTTTTTTTTTTCAAAAAATATCATCTATTCCCTTAGTTATAGTACATAATCGAAGGATAAAATAATTCTGGGCACATGATTCAAATTCCGACAACTGAAGTTTTTGTTTTCAGTTCTTTAAAGAAGACATCTTTCTTTTTATTTTAGTTTTTAGTTAATTATTAAATAATTTATTTCATCGGTTTCTCTAATAATCGAGGGGTATGATACCCATATTTATATATAAAAGAGTTCGTTCACTAGTTTTACCTTAAATCTAACTTGTATATATAGAAACTTGATATTCGTGAATGTCGTTCATTGGGATTCTAACACCAATTTTTCGGTTATGTGTTATTGTTATTCTAACACCAATTTTTAACAAATCATTTTTCTATTCTTGCAATCTATCTCACTTAATGGTATTGTTTTTGTTGTTGTTGTCAATGTTGTTGTTGTTGTTGTTATCGTTGTTGTTGTTGTTTCAACCTCTTTCTAATGTTGAATGGTAAAAGAAAATATTGTTTTATTTTAAAATAACTTTTCAATACTCCCAATCGAATAAAACATTTCATATAACATATTTCTTTCTTCGATTAACAACATTGACAACTTTATTTGTAATCATACTGCAATGTTGTAGTTTCACAAAACAAGATGTTAAAAGTTTTATTTAAAATATAATCCTCTGTTTGACTATTGCAACACATAAAGAAATTGGTGAATGGTAAAAAATTGAAAAAGGAAACAATAAATGTTATTTTTAATTTTTTCCATTCAGCTTTTTTTTGGATATAGTTAATCTATACTTCGGTGGATTTAAAAACTGATGGGAAAAATCTCTATTTTATTATATTTTTTATTTAAAAAAGAAAAAAAACTTTTTGTTTCGATTTTTGTCACAACCGAAGGATAAAATAAACGAGTTTATTGAGTTTCTTTGTCACTCATAAATAAATCTTTGTTTTTTACTTATTCAATATCAATGCTCAAGACATTGTCAATACATTAATTTATAAAAAATATTAGTGGTGTGTGTGAAACAGTCACGACAACTATTTAAAATGTTAATGCAACACTATAAATGTGAATCACAAATATTTTGAATATCAAATATTAATAATAAAAATATTAAAATTGAGTAAAATAAAAACAAACTTTGTAATAAATTACATGAGAAAAATAATATTGGTTAAAAATTTGTGTTATTTACATAATCTCTTATCTATACGGTAAATTCATTTTCTTATTTAACTTTGTTAATTTTATATATCACAATCAATTGAATGAAAAGTCATTGAGGAGAAGTCATTGAAGGTACTAACTATACTAAATAATTGTCCATATAATTGAGTGTACTACTAATACGAACAAAACTAATAATTGTCCATATAATTGAGGGTACTATTAATAAGAACAAAACTATACTAAATAACTGTTCATATAAAATTAAAGACCAAACATAGTACTGATCGATCGCCTATAAAAATATGACACGTGGTATATTCCTGAAAAAGGAATGTTTGAAGGTAGTGACTAGTGACTATCTTCTATCTGTATGTACAGTTAATAAATTAACAACAAAACAGATCAACTTGTTGTTTGTTGCCTATGGTTGTTACCTATGATTGATGTGATATGCTGTCTGCCCATCGTCATGCAAATGCGTCACGGAGAGACGTACTAGTTATTTGCGTTATGTGGTGTTAATATTTTTCAAATAACATATAAATATGAATATGATAATATGGCGAGAATTATTAGAGCAGCCCAATTTGAATATTTTCTAAACATGTGGAGTATAATCTAGCTCTCGTTAGGTCCACAGACTTCGGTTTTATGTTTGTGATATTATCTATTTTTGAATTTATATGAAAAATTATATTTAGTAAATTAATTTTATAAGATAAATTTTAATTATATTTAAGATAGATAAAAATTAATTATATCAAGAAGTAAAAATCATATGAAAACTCATTTGTATAATTCAAGTCAAACAATTTATGATTTAAATCGCATGATTCGAATCATGATAAATATTGATTCGAATCAGAGTTCCATAAGCAAATCAGAAAACTTTTAATTTAGTGTGATTCGATTCAAGTAGTATTGTGATTCAAAATATGAAAATGATCCTTTAACTTCTTGTAAGTGTGATTCGAGTCAATAGAATAGTGAGATTTGAATCACCCTACCAACATCTCATTTTTATAAAACTTCATGTGTGTTTTGAGATTCCAATATAGTCATGACTTAAACCATTCTTAAATATAGTTTTTGACCTAAAAACTTAATACATTGACTTGAAACATATTGCTTAAACTATAACCAAATATTTTAATTTATGCATGCTTAAAAACGGATTTAAAAATGTAATCGGAGAGGATACTCAATATCTAAATATAAAAAACGAAAAACTTAAAAGACAACCAAAAAAACTTTTAATGCATGAAACAAAGACATGTGACATGCAACTTTTAAGGTAAATTAGTCGTATCGATTAAGTTTATAATCTCATAAGAACTTAAGTTCGAATTCTACCAGTAATGTGAAGACCTTATTGATAAATAATATGTAAGTATTTCTGTAGATATTGTTGAGCTTTGGTGTTTTTCTTTGTTCTATGAATCCGGGAAAATGTATGTGAAAAAGAGAAAAAAAACATATTGCAAAAAATTATATCACCTTAATGACAATTGAATAATCGTTGGGAATTTCTTTGTACTTCTTGTAGGGGTGAAAAAACTCTGAAAATCTCAAAATATCTTTTAGAGATGTATCTTCGAACTTACCTCAAATCAAATTTTAAAATATTCCAAAAATTCATCTCCGAAAACATCATGTGCAATATAATCTTATATTAAATGCAATATAATCTTATATTAAATGGAATATTTGTTTATATTTTTATGGTGATGTGGGATCTGTTTTATTTTATTTATTTCCTTTACATTTTTTGTTAACAAATTGAAATTAATTTTATCTTCTACTTCTTTATTAATTTTTTTTGGTGCAACTATTAACTATTTTTCATATTTCTTTTTAACAGGTCTATTTTTATTTGTTTTTAGATCTAAAGTATTGGTATAGAAAAACATTACTTCTAATTATAAAGAAAAAATATTTTACTTTTAGTCTATTTATCTTTTTCTTTCTCTTTTGTTCTTGTCTCAGTATATATATTTTGTTATTACATTTTTATAATAAATTATTATTTCAATTTTAATTTAATTATTTTACTTTTTTATTTATTAGTATGAATAATTATAAATAATAGTTATATGATTTTGTGACATCTTTGTGTTATTATGTCTTCATCTCCATTTTAAAGTTAAAATGAATTAAAGATGAATAGCATAAAGATTTGAAAAAAAAATGCTTTAGTACTTTGATAAAATTTCCATGATAAAATTAGAAAAAAAGACAGATTGCATAATATAATATAAAAAAAGAAAGTTATAAGAATAAGGAAGAGAAATAAGTAAAAAAAATAAGATTTTATTTTGGATATATTTTCTCGAAACTCACTAATGGGTGAATTCAGAAATAAATCTCCGAAAACACCCCTAAAAAAAGATATGTGATGCGTTTGGATATGCATCTCTGAATTCAAGAGGTAAAACTGAAATTTTGCCAGAAATCTTTAAGAAGGTTAAGCGGCGTACAAATAAATTCTCTAATCATTTATAGTTAAATGTCGACTTATCATGATCTTGCATCTCTGGCCCATGTGCTCTTTTTGTGATTACTCATCCCTTTATAAAGTTGTATTCTCAATTCAGTATCTTGTAAAAGCTAAGTACCTCTTCGCATCATTACAATGTTATTACAATTTAAGACAATCAATTTTCGGAAAATTAAATTTTGTATCCTTTAGATCTTTTCATGTTGCATTTTCATTGGATTTGTTACACGTGGCTTTATTATCTTACGGTGCATATAATTGACATTGTTTGTATGTGTATATCATGTGTGAGTATGAATTCCACATCAAATGGAAAAGATAATGTTGAATAATTTATAAGTGAGAAGACTCATAGATATGATATCTTAAGGTTTTGAGTTAATATATGGTGTATATCTCACATGGGTGGTTGCTCTTAAAACCTGATATGATGATCTCAAACCCTTATGACCCAACAGTTTGAAACAAAACTACAACATGCATTAGAGGTCCTACTCAGCATCCTTTGTGTATATTACACCAATAGTGTTGTTAATTATGAGGTGATTCGTAGTGACAGTGTGGATGAGTTTGAAGAGGGTATTCTTCTTTATTGTTTTCAGTGTTGTCGGTGTCTGTTCTGATGTGTAACACTAGGGGGTCGGACGCTTGATTTGTTATTAGAGATTTTGTGATATATCTTAAGTTGCAATTTTATATTTATTTTATAACATAAACTATTTGAATAAGTATTACAATAATTGTTGATATTTTCCGCTGCAATAAAATGGAGCCACACTTAAGAAGTTTATTATTTGTTGTTACTATTAGATTAAATAATTGTATGTGTTACATGTTATTATAAATGAGCAGGTTTTGTATTGTTGCTGAATGTTACATCCTAATTTGGTGAAGTTTTTAATTTATTCTGATTTTTATTTAAAATTATTCAGATGAAAATTAGGGTGTTACATAGAGGTATCAGAGAACGTCGGTCCGTCCGACCAAGTTTTCTAATGTTATTTATTCCTTAGTACGTGACATGTGTGTGAAACACTGTCGGTACCTTCTTGTTTTTCTAACCACTTTTCTGCAGGAGTGGGATTGAAACAAATGGAGGAGAAGCTTGTGCTTTTTTGAGATGTTTCGTGTATGGGGAGTTGGTATAATGTACCGTTGACTGCAAGAGTACGGGTGTTGTTGAGGTGATGTTGTTTCCCAAACCCGAAGAGAATATGGATTTGTGATTCTTGTTTCCCGGTCAAGTTGGGATGTCTAAGGTTCAAGAGATTGTTTGCTAATGTTAGTGACAATGGTACTCATCAAATGTGAAGAAACTTGTGTCAGAGAATGATCACAAATTAATTGGCTTAAAATCTCATGATTATCATGTCTTGATGCAACAACTTCTGTCAGTGGCTATCCATGATATCATACCATGAAATGTAAGGGTGACTATAACCAGATTGCGCTTATTGTTCAATACTCTATGTACTAAAGTTATAGATCCTGGAAATTTAGATGAATTGGAACACAAAGTTGCAATTATCTTGTGCCAATTAGAGATGTTTTTCCTCCATCATTCTTTGACATCATTGTTCACTTAGTTGTTCATCTAGTAACGGAATTAGAATTTGTGGTCCAGTTTAATTGCGGTGGATGTATCTGATAGAGCGTTACATGAATATTTTCAAAGGGTATACAAATAATCATCACTGTCCAGAAGCTTCGATTGTAGAAAGGAACGTCACAGAAGAAGCTATTGAGTTTTGTGCAAACTATTTGTCAGATGCGAACTTCATAGGAGTTCCCGAGTCTCGTCATGATGGATTTTATAATGGTAAATGTATTCAACGTTTAAATGTTAATACATTTAGTCGCCAAGTAGTTTTTCAAGCACATTTGTATATCTTAAAAAACCTTAGTGAAGTTGATCCTTACTTGACTGCGCACAAAGCTCTTATAAAGGAATAATACCTCTGGATGAATGAGAAATGGTTGTTGACGGAGGATAATAGAACTTCCATATATTGGTTTAATGAAAGTATTACTAATGGGAGTGATGCATCAGATAATTGCAACTGGTTGTCATGTATGCCTAAGTTAATGTAATTACTTGGAGTGCATACGACATTAGAAAATACTCGTTCTGTAGAAAATCAAAGGATGATCGTAGCACCATGCAAAATAGTGGTGTTATGGTTGAGGCTGAATCCATGTACTTTTCTAGTTCCAAAGATAATAATCTCGTACTAGCATATAGAGCGTACTATGGAATCATTGAGGAGATTTTGGAGATTGACTATGTTTTTTTAAAGAGCCTTTATTTAAGTGCAGGTGGATTGACAATAAAACTGGTGTAAAACTGATGAATTAGGATTCATAAGGGTTGGTCTTTGAAAGGAAACTTACAAGAACGAACCATTTATCATGGCAAACCTAGCAGATTAATTCTTTATGTCACTGATGAAAATCAAGATTTTAACTATGAAAATCCTTGTTTATCAAAACCTATAAGTCAATCATCTGAAGAAAATAATTTAGATGATATGCATGATATTCGACATGATCATGAAGTGGGCATATGGGAAAACTAGCAAGTAAATGGTTTTTTACTTTTCCTTCTTAATCATTTGTTTTAGTTTTGATGTAAAATCATAAAATGTGTGCCATTTTAGGTTTGCATTTGGTATTAATCAATGAATATTTTTGTTTCAGATTGAGAAATGGGAAATGTACAATGTCTCTGTTTCAAGATTCTGCAATATATGATTCTGTATTCTGTAATATGGTTATGTAATTCAGGTGTAGACGACAGTAGAAAAAAAACCACAACCCCTCAGTTTCTAAAATAAATAGAGGAAATAATATTGATATATTACCTTGGTTCTTAAAAACACGAGTGTTAATATTGGGCATGAAATCCAGTTAAGAAAATAATAAAAATACTGACGTTGGGAATCGAAACCATGTGCAGTTAACTTAGCCCCTCGGCATTTTAATAACCGAGGTGATAAGGGGTAACCTTTTATGACGCCTTTGTTTACCTCACTTCCGTAACCGACATCCAATGCATTTTGCGTCTGTCATTAGATGTGTTTTTTGAAGTAGTGTTGGGTGAAGTTTTGAATTTACTCTGATTTTTATTCAAAATTATTCAGGGAACAATTATGAATTTACATACCACACTTATGCTTGTTAATACCTCACATTAACTATGTTTTGTTTTCCCATGCAAGCCTTTTATCGGTGTGTGTTTTTTACTTCGAACTCTTTCCGAGTAAACTGTTTGCAGCCATTACTTAACTATAGGATATTTTATGAATAAATCATCAACATAATTCACAATAACATAGAATTTAAATTTGAATAATATCACAATATAGATTCTTGTTTATGCAACAGAAACGCTGACAATTCAATTGAAACCCTAAATTGAAACCTTGATCCCCATTTCATAAAACCTGGGTAAGAATTCGATATAATGCAAGCCCTAATCCCCAATTTCATTAATTCTACGTAACAATTCAAATCAAAATTCAATTTTAAATACAAACCTAATCACCAAATCCCTTGTTTCTGGATATGAATTTGAAATACTATTTCAACTTAAAATATAGACTCTAATTCCCAAATCGACCCTACTACGGAAACCCCTTTCACAATGGTTGGAAAAGGGGTACCATCACGCGTGCCATACTGTTGTTAAGTAGGGTGTGTTCGAAAACCCCTTAGACTCTATTTTCTGCTGATAGGTTCGAAACCCATCAGCAGCAAATAATTTAAAACATAAATTACTTTTGATCACGGTTACAATAGTTAACCGTTGTTGAAAGTACCCAAAGTTTATTATATAATATGTAGATTTCTTGTTTTTCCAAACACCTCACTAAAGAAATACAAGCATTCAAATTTTTAAGAAGTCTATTATCTGAAAAATTAACTATTCTTGAAAACCAATTTAAACAAATCACTATTTTTTGATTGCATGCGTCTCATCATTCATTTCATGCTCGTTCATCATCAATTATCATCGTAATTTTTAGGGTTAATAGTAATTCACCCCCCTGTAATGTTAGTGAATTTTGCTTTTCCCCCCTCCCTACCTTTAGGCAACGGTTTTTTAAAAAAATTGTTGCCAAAACCTACCTTTGGCAACGGTAGGGGGTAAACCGAAACACGCTCATATTACAGGGGGGTAAACTAGTATTAACCCTAATTTTCATGATGATAGATCATCATATAAATTACCATTATAAGTGTTAATGACGAGATAGATTATCCAATTAACTGTTGTTATGGAAATTTAAATATAATCAAAGTTAGCAATGCATCGGAGGAGCCATGTCATTATACCATATTCTATATGTAAAAGAGCATGAAATGAAAGATAAGACGCAAGCATTTCGGAAAACATTGATTGATATAAGTTGGTTTTCAAATACAACTTAATTTTCATATCCTAAGAATCTATTTCAATTTAATTGAATGTATTTTAACTGAAGGTTAGTGAAACAAACAATCTACATAGAATATAATAATGTATACCTAATCTTCTTTCTTTGAGAACATTAATCAACAACAAAAACATACAAAAGTAGTTATCAACAAAACAACATCATACAACAAAACCAGATATTATAAAAATATTTCTAGGATGCACCTTTTATTGAAATTAATCATAAGTGAAACAGGAATCAATTATGAGGTTCATCTAGGTTGTGAAGCTATGAAAGAGAAATATAAGGAGTAAGAAGTTTACACAACAGCTTCATAATTCTTATATTTCTTCTCATAGTTTCTCAAACTAGATGAAATTTATTGTTGTTGTTGTTTCTTCATTTACTTTTCTTGTGACTTAACAATGTATTGTTCTTGTTTTGAGTCCTACAAACACCATGAAAGTTATCAAGGAGTGAAACTGCAAACTTAATTATCAACAACAAATACATGCAACAAAATAAAAACACTAACAGCTTATATCATCAATGGATATACATGAAGTCGTGGAACTGTAACAAAGTATGAAGTTCGTATTGTTTGTGAAGCTATGAAGAAGAAGTGCAACGTGGGTGAAGTTTTCAACATAGCTTCATACTTGTTGTACTTTACTCTGGTTAATGTCGTGAAGACGAATCTAAAAAAAGAGAACATTCAATAAGATGCAACAAAAGAGATAATCATGAATTATCTAATAAGAAGATGGAAGAAGAATAAGAATACCTTATGTATGAAGAACAAGAATCACGGCTAATGACAAAGAAGAAGAGAAAAAATGGGTGCTAGGATTTACCTGCGAAGGATACGACGCTGCTGTCAAAAAGTGAGAGTTAATTCACTTATATATGTGTATATTTTTTCACAACGCTTAAAACTATCAACCGTAGTGATATCCTCTTTATTATTTATTTAAATATAAATAAAAAAGAAAATGCGCGTCTTAATGTTAAAGGAATAAAATATTTGAGGGCGCTGAGGTTCGAACCCATGAAGATTTCATTTTATCACTACGGTTAAACCACCCACTACTATTATATGCTAACATTTTTTAAGTAAAAAAAAAAATTGTTAGCGCCTCAGTTTAGATATGTCACCACGGTTTATTGATGAACCATGGTGACTTTGGCATTGTCGTATGCGTGTGTTAGGGTTGGTTGAAAATATACATGTTTGAAGAAGTCCCACATCGCCTAGTTTTCTAAAGGAAGAGGGAGTCCAAGGCTATATATAGGATTAAAATTCTTCTAAGTCCCACATCGATTAGCTTAGTTATGGAAGAGAGAATTCAAGACTATATATAGGATTCAAGTTCTTTGTTACAAGATGCACCTGTCAAAAGCACTTTAAGCTTGTATTTGACTTTGTTTGTTCTCTTATGCTCTTGTTTTAGAGTGTTGTGAGATGTAGTTAAACATTTGTTTTGGAGGGTGTGGGTGTACTGGGGGCCGGGGGTATTTAAGGGTATATTATGTGTTGTAACAATTTTCACACAGTGTTATTCTCTGATTGTGTATTGACAACGACCGTGATTTTTTCTGCGGTTTTGGAGTTTCCACGTTAATCTCTTGTGTTGTTATTGTGTTCCTTTTTTCTCTATGTTTGTTATTTTCCCAACAACTCATATCAGAGATTTTGGTTCGATCTGAAGATAAGTGTTCTTAGTATGTTCTGTGGTTGCAGCTTTGTATGATCTTCCACATCAAAAAAGAAGGGCAGTATTGTGAAAGAGCTGTTAAGCTGCAGTCGTAAGTTCCGCTGTGCAGTTTAGGTTAGAGAAAATTGATGGAAGGATTATTTTTTGACTTGTGGAAAGTTCAAGTCAAAGATGTGTTGCTACAATCAAGATTACACAAGGTGCAAGATTATGTTGGTGGTTGAAGAGCTTCCTACCAACAAGGAAGTTACACCATAAGTTTTCAACCTAGTTTTCGGCATGTGAAAATTCTTGGAGTGGTTTAGCTTCAAGTGAAATTTATTCTTCATGATAAAGTATATTATTGTCGGTGATGACAATGTGAAATTCTTGAAGTGATTTATCTTCAAGTGAAATATATTTTTCATGAGAGAGTATGATAGTTTTTAAAACTATGATTGTCGGTGAAAACAATATGAAAATTCTTGAAGTGGTGTAGCTTCAAGTGACTATACTCTTTATGGTGGAGTATGATTGTCGGTGAAGACGATGAAAGCTTATGTATTATTTTCAATCAAGGTGGAGATTATTGGGGTTGGTTGAAAATATGCATGTTTCAAGAAGTCCCACGTCGCCTAGTTTTGTGAAGGAAGAGGGGGTCCAAGGCTATAAATAGGATTAAAATTCTTCTAAGTCCCACATCGCTTAGCTTAGTGATGGAAGAGATAATTCAAGGCGATATATAAGATTCAAGTTCTTTGTTATAAGATGCACCAGTCAAAAGCACTTTAAGCTTTGTATTTGACTTTGTTTGTTCTCTTATGCTCTTGTTGTGAGATGTAGTTAAATATTTGTTTTAGAGGGTGTGGGTGTACTGGGGGGCGGGGGTATTTGAGGGTATATTATGTGTTGTAACAATTTTCACATAGTGTTATTCTCTGGTTGTGTATTGACAACGACCGTGATTTTTTCTCCGGCTTTGGAGTTTCTACGTTAATCTCTTGTGTTGTTACTGTGTTCCTCTTTTTTCTCTATGTTTGTTTTTTCCCAACATTGTAGTAGTGCGATTGTTTCTGGGTGAGAAGGATTTATCAACTTCAACTTCAAATACAAACCCTAATTACCAAATCGATCGTTTATAGATAAGAATTCAAATCAATTTCAACTTAAAATACAAACCTAATACCCAAATTGAATGATTCTCTATAATAACTCAAATCAACTTGATTTTGGGAAAATATTAGATTTCGATATGAATAACTACCACCTGTGAAAGGAGGGACTATTTTTAAACCATTGGATGAGGGAATTGAACAAGGAAGATGGAGGAGATACGATTCAAGTCTACCATTGATAGAATATGGATGATGATCTGTGAGAAGGAAGAAGAAAATGGAGGACGAATGGATTGATTAAGAATTTAGGATTTTTTAATTTAAAAAAAACATGTCGAATAAAATGAATTTTTTATTCAAATCTTTGTTAATTGATAAATTATTATTAAATTAATGAAGGACTGATTAACAATAAATAAAAGAGAGATGATAAACTAACACCAAAATATTACATGTACACCGTACATTTATACCATTCCATCTACTTTTTTGATTTTTTATAATATATGTATGTATTTTAAGTTGGGCCCCACTTGCAATGAAGTGTAAATCATAGGGTGTAAAGGATACGGTGTCAATCTGGTGGTGTAAATATAGCATAGCTCTAAATAAAAGTTTCATTTAAAAACTAGTAAAAAACCCGTGCATACGCACGGACTCTGTTCGGTTACGCGAATTTGGATACATAACTTATTTTAAATAAAAATGTTAAAAAAGAAAAAAAAATTAGATAAATAATTAATTAATTCATATATAAAAATATTTAGATCAATAATAGATTTTTTTCCTGTATACCATTTTTGGATTAAAAATATTTAATCATAAATATCATTTCTCGTATATAAAAATATTTAAATCAATAATAGATTTTTTTCCCATATACAGATTTCATTTTTGTTTAGGTATCATTTACAAAAATACTTGGATAAATAGTAAATTTCGTATATAAAAATATTTAGATCAATAATAATTTTTTTCCCGTATACCATTTTTAAATAAAAAATATTTGGGTCATAAATATCATTTTTCGTAAATAATAGATTTTTTTCCGTATACAAATATTATTTTTGTTTAGGTATCATTTACAAAAATATTTGGATCAATATTAAATTTTCGTATATAAAAATATTTACATCAATAGTAGATTTTTTCCCGTATACCATTTTTGAATAAAAAATATTTGGATCATAAATAACATTTTTCGTAAATAATAATACAAAAATTATTTCTATTTAGGTATAATTTACAAAAATATTTGAATCAATATTAAATTTTTGTATAAAAAAATATTTAGATCAATAATAGATTTTTTCCCATATACCATTTTTGGATCAAAAATATTTAAACATAAATACCATTTCTCGTATATAAAAATATTTAGATTAATAATAGATTTTTTTCCCGTATACAGACCTCATTTTTGTTTAGTATCATTTACAAATATATTTGGATCAATAGTAAATTTCATATATAAAAATATTTAGATCAGCAGTAGATTATTTTCCCGTATACCATCTTGCAATAAAAATATTTGGATCATAAATACCATTTTGTAAATAATAGATTTTTTCCATATGCAAATATTATTTTTGTTAAGGTGTCATTTACAAAAATATTTGGATCAATATCAAATTTTCGTATATAAAAATATTTAGATCAGTAATAGATTTTTTGGCATATTCCATTTTTGAATAAAAAATATTTGGATCATAAATTACATTTTTCGTAATAATAAAATTAAGAACTTTATTGTACAAAGACCAACAGACCACAATTTTAATGTGGTGGCAAAAAATCAAATAAGGGTATTTCGGACTTTTCCACAACCATTAATTTTCTTATATTATAGATGGGTTATGATAGACTGCCTGTATGGTACAATGACGTGACATTCTCGAATTTTGAAGATTTCTTTTATTGGCCAATTAAAATGACTTTTTCAAAGAGTCAATTTGCACAATTTGGAGACTTCACAAGTCCCCCTTTAAATATTTGGCCATCACTATAATCTCTGCTTCTATTTAATGGAGCCATTCATTTATTTAACAATAAAAAATATCTGCGGATATTCACAATGTATGGCTGCATGAAGCAGGCACATCTTAACCATTTAAAAAGCATCTCAGTAATTAACTCTGAAATAATTTTATGAAAAATAAATAAATACCTTATGACAATTTGTTTTGTATATATACGAGCCTTACTGGGCTTCAAAACCATACTATCTCTACAAAACACAAATGCCATTTTGACCTATCATACTAAACTAATCAAGGTACGTATGTAAGATATTCATTGTCCTAAGGTGATTAACAATTTTGTAGTGTTCATCCTGCATGTTTTGAGAGTTCTTTACAATAACTCATGACGGTTTAAAAACATAAAAAGTTAACTAACATACTTGTTTTCGATAGTGCTTGAGAAGAGACAGACGTGTATTAAAAATATATTAGTGGAGTTTTGTAATTTTCATTCATGGAATATCCTACCGCTCATTTGTTTTGAGTAATAGGAGTTTTCCGTTTGTTTTTTTGGCGGAGTATCTCTTATACTCCCTTTGTTTAATTCCATAACCTATTAAAAAAAAATATATTGTGCAAACTAATTTCATGGTTGTTTTGAAGGAAAGACAATGAACAACGAAGTGAATAACCATGAGAGATATGTTGAACTGTCAAGGACTGAGAGAGAAAAGAAAGGGTGGAGAAATGTATTAGAACGAATAAGGAGTTGGATGGCTTTCAAAGACAAGGATGAATGGCTGGAACAAATGAGAGGTAATTTGGGATTAATAGCGACAGTGATCGCAACAATTACATTTCAAATAGCTCTTAATCCACCTGGGGGCGTTAGGCCGGTTAAAGATGACGGAGAAAACAATCCAGATGTTATAGCATGTACTCTCTATAGCAAGGATGGAAACTTAACTAATGGTTTGAAGCTATGTCCTGGTGAAGCTGTCTTAGCCGTTATATATCCAGGTTCTTATCTTGAGTTCCTTTTTTGGAACAGTATATGTTTTGTTTCATCGCTAACGGTTTTACTCTTGCTTGTGAGTGGATTTCCTTTGAAACATAGGTTTCCTATGTGGCTTTTATCAATCGGAATGTGTCTCACTCTCACAAGTCTTGCTATTACATACATAACTGCAGTACAAATGGTTACCCCGGATCCTGTTTGGGGTCCAGCAAAAGATTTTCAAAGAACATTGCTTCTGACTTGGGTTGCAATGTTATTCCTTTTGGCTTTGTTCCTCACACTACGTTTCATTATGTGGGTAGTTAACATTTTTCTCAAAATAGGTAAAAGGGCAATCACTCAAAATATTTCGAGGGAGAATACTCCAGCCCCGTGATTCGGTATGTTTCACCATGCATCTGCTACACGTTCCATCCCAAACCACTTCATTCCGCATGTGTATTTGTGTGTAAAGTGTTCTTTTATATGTAATAAACGTATGTTATAAGGATATTTATGTGTAATGTTATCTTTTGTATGGAATTGTTTGTATGGTTGTCTTTTATGTTAAGGATATTTGTGCGTATGGCTGTCTTTTATATGTAATATACATTATGATAATTATATTTAGAGTAATGCTATTCTTACACTCATATTATACACTAATATTTATTTTTATTTTTAAAATTATGGACGATACTGTTCATGTACGGACGTGCATTAACCAACTTCATTACTACTGTTTTGGATTGGGCCGAGCAGGCCCAATCTGCTTGGGCCCATTTCCCATTTACCGTTACGAACTGGTCCACGCAAAGATCACGCTTTAGCGAAGGATTCGGTCAACCACCTCTGAATCCTATGCCACGCTCACCTAGAACGTGAGTCACCTGCTGACTCGGCCCTAGCAGAGGTTGTTCTGGAAGTTTCCTAGCACGTGGGCCTCCAATTGGATTTGGCCCAAATAGGAAACCTTGGCTCAGCGCTGGGGGCTATAAATACCCTCTTTCAGTAGAGGGTCATGTATTCATTCTCTACTTCTTAAACTCTTGCTCTTTCTCTGATTGCTACTTACTTTAGCATCGAAGAACCTTGCAGGTACCCCCCTCCCATTCTGTCCAACCAGCCAGATCCAGTCGCCGTGACAATCCACTCTGATCAGGTTAGATCAACTACATTAACCAGGTTTTTACATTACATTAACCAAGTTTGATGACGGTTAAAAATTATTTTTAATACCTGAATGTTGCATTAATCAACTTCATTAACTGCATTAACCAAGTTTTTACATTGCATTAACCAAACTTGGTGGTTACTGTAAAGTACTGTTCATGGGTGTAAGAATAATATTACTCAAATTTGGTTAATGTAGTGTAAAAACTTGGTTAATGCAATAATGAAGTTGGTTAATGCAACACTCAGGTATTAAAAATAATTTTTAGCAATTACCAAACTTGGTTAATGCACTGTAGAAAATTGGTTAATGCAGTAATGAAGTTGGTTAATGCAACATCCAGGTATTAAAAATAATTTTTAGCAGTCATCAAACTTAGTTAACGCAGTGTAAAAACTTGGTTAATGCAGTAATCAAGTTGGTTAATGCACGTTCGTACATGAACAGTGTCTTCCGTAATTTTAAAAATAAAAAAATATTTTTTTATAAATATTATTATTTTATTTTAAAAACGCTGTTCACCGTATAAATACGGTGAACAGTGTTTGGTGTAAGTATTGGTGTATAATATGGATGTAAGAATAGCATTACTCTTATATTTATATGTATGGTTGTATTTTATATTTAGAGAACAAACCATGTATCTCCTACATGTCTCAACCCATTTCACTTCGTTGAGGGTTGTGACTACTACAGGTGTAGCATAATGTTCTTTTGGTAAGTACCCGAAGTTACATTTTTTATATGAGAAAGCAGAAAAAACTGACTAGAAATACAGCAAATTCACAAACTCAAATTACCATAATTCAAACATTGATAACATAACAAGCAATACATTAAGGATTTTTTTTAACATAATTTAAACATTACACTTCAACGTTCAGGTGGACGTTGCAACATGTTGATAATATCATCAACTGATCTCGCCATAGTTGCATCTAGCTCGATCGAAACTTTTGCTTCTAAACGGAAAAAGGTTATCCACATAGTCTGTAAATCAGTGCTCGTCTTTAGCTCATGGTTAATGAACTCAAGCTTTCCTTCCTTGTCAATGGATGGGGAGGGGTACTCGATCTTCACAATTTTTCGATTGTAGCCATATGGTAGAGCTTATGCAGTGTGTATTGCAGATCTTCAAGAGGGGTGTACTCGGTGATATTAAATTCTCGTGATGGTGTATTATTGGTAAAGTGAACATTTTCAACATGGCAAATAATGCTCATTCTGGTTTTGGTGTTTTAGTATGAAGCAATATGAAGAATGAGATTATATATAATAGTTGGAGGATATTATGACCATATAAACCCTAAATGATTACAGTGTGTGAACCAGAAATGCATTTCCGGTTCCAAACCGGACGTACATTTTCGGTAACTGCCCAGGTATCAAAAAACAGAAACAGAAGCATAATATATAACAGAAACATAAGCAAGAGACATATTCCAACATAGAGACATAATAACAAAATGTTTTCATTCAATATCATAATACGCTAACAAAATGTCACATACAATAATATGATAAATAATTACTTAAATGACCCAAAATAATTATCGTTCGACAAATCTACCATTGGTATCCCCTTTGACTTTTCCCTATTTTTTTGCTATTTCAATGTTGTTCAATTTGGTGTACTCTTCAACCTTTCAGTATATTGGTCCGGCCAAATTTCAGATTCATTTGTAAAATGATTTGCCCACTCGTTGATGTAACTTGTATAAGACATCCCGATTTTAAATAAACTTGAAGAAAATTAAATGTGCGGATTAGAAATCCACCCAACACAGATAGAACGATCATTTGGATTTGTAGGTGGAGCAGTGCGCAGTGGGAAATAAGTGTCTGAGAAACCGTATCTTTTAAGATTAATACACGGTCTCTCATACGCACTTGTGATGAGATGTCCCATCTTGGTCTTCTCATCTAGTGTAAGCTTTGCATGCATTAATGTCTATCCTTTCAAAGTTTCAATACACTTCTCTTTAGTTAAATTGCTTGCTTCTTCACTTTCCACAATCCAAAATCGTTGTCTTCGAAATTTTTTGCAATCTCCCATTTAGCCATGATGCTCATTTGTAAACAATACTCCTATGTCCCACAGTGGGTGCCACTTGCTGTGAAAATGATAAGGTTCAATTTACATCGAGAAATTTGATGTGTGGGGACAAAGAACAGTTGCAACCAAAATAAATGGCCTTCAGCAGTAATAACTAATAAATAGTGAATTTAGTAGACAAATTTTAAATAAGGCGATAACACAAAAAGTTTGTTTACCTAGTTCGATCAAATGATCTACATATGAGGGAGAGAGCAGCTCTCCAATTCATTATACTTTAAAAGTTGTTACAAGAGATAACAAATGACTTACAAGAAAATAGTCTTCCAAGTTCCCAGGAACAAACCCTATTTTCTATACCCAAGTGTTTTCCAATCTCTCTAACTCTCAATTTAAGAATCACACAAACTCAATGTGTTTAGAAGTATTTTTCAGTCACCTTAGATAACTCAAAAGTTTCTCCAAAACCCTTGTCTTTTCAAAGTTCTCCCTTACAATTCCCTAAACTTTCATTTCTCAATTTTATTCTTAAATACTAAAATTGACAATGTAATCTTGCCTTTGTGACCCGTGTGCTCTCTTTGTGATGAGTCATCCCCTTCTAAAGGTGTATTCTCAATTCAGTATCTTGTATAAGCTAAGAACATTTTTTCACATCATTAATTACAATGTCTTTCCCATTTAAGACAATCGAATGTCGGAAAATTGACCTTTATATCTTTTACACATTGAATTAACACACGGGGCTTCATTATCTTATGGTGCATAATTGACATTGTTTATAACACAACTGCAACTATGAACCAATTTGATTGCTCCATCCCTTGTACGATATTTTAAAAAAATTTCAATATTATATCAACATACTTACTATGCATATGATTCTTGAACAACTTGATGCTGGAACTATTGTCATATTAGAATTAGATCACAATACAACTTAAATCATTTTTTTAACCTTCCATTTGCTTCATCACCTTGGAGCCCCTACTATCTAAATTGTGTTTGAATTTCCTGATGATCCTTCTCTGTCAAATACCCTGACAAACTCAATTTCGGTTGTCGACAATGTCACATTTATTTGTTTCTTCGAGACATAATGAAATGTACTTTTTCTATATCACCTACATAATTAATCATCATCATCTAAGAAGATTTTTTCCCTTATTCTTTTCACACAAAATTTCATAGTTCGGCATGGTTTTAAATTACAGTTGCGGCTATGGATGTGGATGTGAATGCGGTTGTGACCATTGCGATTGCGGTTATTATGGTTATTGTAATATAATACAGATTGCGGTCGTTGTGCCGTGAATTTATATTTATGAACAAAGATATTATGTGTTATGTTAGATTTTACATATCTTCCATTTTCACTCTAAATTTTCATATATATATATATATATATATATATATATATATATATATATATATATATATATATATATATATATATATATATATATATATATATATATATATATATATATATATATATATATATATATATATATATATATATATATATATATATATATATATATATATATATATAGGAGCATATCCGGTGAGAACTAATATCTTTGTGAGAAACGAGAACCATCCATATCAAGCATCAGATTTAATTAACGTTCAAGATTTAAAAATTACATATAAAGATCACTATACTGAATTATTTACTACTAAGCTTATTATTTTAAAACTCCATAAAACAATATTCTTACCAAAAATACTTTTATTTTATAATTAAATTGTTATAGATATATTGTTAAAATATTTTTTAAATACATGTTTAATATTTAGTTAGAATATGATTATTAAAATATTTAAATGTAATAAATATTTTTATTTAAAATTAAAATTATCTAAACTATAAAAAATTTCATGACTATAGTAAAAATTCCAAAATAAAATTAGAGAAAATACTACTAATTTTAAAATAATATATATCATTAATAGTCTGTATCATTTTAAATATCACTAATCTTTTCAAAACATACCTTAATTATATCTACGATATAAATAGAAAGGAATGTAGTATTAACAGATGAAGACCACAAGCTAAATGAAGAAAAAGCTCACGCTGCATGATTCTATTTGCATGATATGCATGCTTGCCCACGTACCTTATTCTACACCATCCTACATGAGATTCCTCATTCTATTTTGGTAGTTACAGTTAGTTTGTATATAGTTAAGACTTTGTAACTAACTCTGATTACTCATTGAATCAAGATTACACTTTTTCTCTCACTTTCTCTCTTTCTCTTGTGCAGCTGCATTTTTCTTTTCTTCTCCTTCAATGGAGTTTTGCACTTGCTTAGATGGTATCAGAGCAGGATAATTCTGTTCTGTTTTCGCTGCAATCGTTCTTTTCCAAAGGCGCAAGCTTTAGCTCTTGCTTCTTTGATTCATCATTCGATTTGTATCGATTGATTTTTCGTTGTTCTTGATTCTTTGATTCATCATCGTCACCATCACGATGGCTAGGAGAAAGAGTAGCAATAATCAGATGCAGGATCAACTTGATCCGTATTACATTCATCCTTCTGGAAATCCTTCAACAGTTTGTGTAACACCAGCTTTGTCTAGAGAAAACTATCACGCTTGGTCTATGAAGATGAGAAGAGCCCTAGCGATGAAGAACAAATTTCAGTTCGTTAATGGAACAATTGAGGTACATGATAGTAATGATCTCAATTACGTTGCATGGCAAAGACAATCTTGTTCACACATGGATCGTTAATTCGATAACACCTTCAATAGCTCAAAGTGTGGTGTTTATTGAAAACGTTGTAGACGTGTGGAATGATCTTAGAGATCGATTTATGAGAGGAGACAAGATTCGGGTTGC
Organism: Vicia villosa; assembly: GCF_029867415.1. Classification (NCBI taxonomy): domain Eukaryota; kingdom Viridiplantae; phylum Streptophyta; class Magnoliopsida; order Fabales; family Fabaceae; genus Vicia; species Vicia villosa. Next base: position 1,604,030 of record NW_026704990.1, on the reverse strand, counting down.
ACAATTGTATCAAGAGATCTCTAATTTGAAGCAAGGAAGCAAGAAGATCTCTAAATACTTCACATAATTGAGAAGCCTGTGGGAGGAGCTGGATCAATACCGGCCAATGCCAAACTGCACATGCCTTGTGACTTGTGCTTGTCTTGCCATGAGAAATAGTAGGAGTTTTAGAGCTGAGGATCGTATAATACAGTTGTTGATTGGTCTAAATTAAGAATTTCATGGAGTTGTGTCTCAGGTACTACTCATGGATCTGTTACCTCAAATTAATAAAGTGTTTTCTATGGTACTCCAACAAGAAAGAAAAATATGTGGAGCTAGAGTTACACTAACTGGAATCACTAAAGATGGAACTGGAATGGTAAATGTGGTTGATATTTCAAAACAAACTGGAAGAGGCAGAGGTAATGGTGGATCTGGAAGAGGATCAAATAGTGGAACTGGAAATGGTAGAGGTAGAGGCAACTTCAAAGTGTGCACTCATTGTGGCAAAAATGGGCACATTATTGATAATTGTTACAAGAAGCACGGATATCCTCCTAATTTTGGTCGAGGAGCTTCAACACACATCAATCAAGTTGAAGCAAATGGCACTATAGGAGTTGGATCTTCTAATGATGATGGCAACATGACTTTAACAAAGGAGAAATACAACAACTTGATGATGCTTCTTGAAAAGAATACATCTTCAGCCTCAGTGAATATGGCAAAGGGAGGTAAACCTTACATTTCTAGTTTCAATGTTATTAGTGGTGCTAGATGGATATTGGACACAGGTGCAACATATGGTTTGGGGTTTAGGGTTGAACCTGTGTCCAATATCCATCTAGCACCACTAATAACACTGAAACTAGAAACTAAAGGAATGGGAAATGCCATTGTGAAGTTGCAGAATTGCAAAGCTGCTTTATTCAAGGATGTATGGTATGTTCCTGGCATGAAAAGAAATCTAATGAGTCACTACTACAAAACGCGTAAGCAACAATGCCATGGTCACCACGGTTTTTCACTACACCGTGGTGACATCTTTAACATAAGGCACTACCATATTAATTTTTTTATTAAAAATTAATTGTATATAAAAACAGTTAAGCAGCAAATTATGGTAAAACCATCAAGCTTTCATGGGTTCGAACCTCAGCGCCATCATATGTATTATTCATTTAATGTTAAGGCGCGTCTTTATTTTTGTATAAAAATCTTAAAGGGATATAACTACGGTTGGAACGTTCCACCATTGTGATATATTTATAATAAATAAATACTTATCAATAAGGTTGACATATAAACGTTGTGAAATAATTTACTCATATACATGCGAATTAACTATCACTTATTGACAGTAGCGTAGTTTTCTTCACATTGAAATTCTAGCACCCATTTTTTCTCTTTTTCTTTTTCGCCGTTAGCCGTGAACTTGTACTTCATACGTTCAGGTATTCTTCTTCTTACATTTTATTGTTAGATAGTTCCTCATTATCTCGTTTGTTGCATGTTGTTTTTGTTGATTAATTGTTCTCATTTTTTCAGATTTGTCTTCACTACCTTAAGAAAGACCATACTTTGGCTATGGTATACATTGTTTGTGTAGCTATGGAAAAAAGTACAAAAAGCATGAACCTATGATGGAAACTTCATCCACCTTTGTACTTTTTCTTTATAGCTTCACAAACAAGATGTTTTTTTTGCACATGATTTTCATAATATTTTTTCGGGATAATCAACATTTACCCCCTACCATGTGTCCTTGGAGCTAGTGGTGGCAAAACGGGTCCGACTCATGGGGAAAGCCCGTTTTGTCCTCACTTTTTCGCGGGGCAGGGCAAAGTTTTAGGCCTGCTCTCTTTAATGTGCCTTCCCATCCCCGCCCTATTTTTTGCGGGCATGAGCTTTTTCATACAACTTTACTATTTTTAGGCATAAAAATTTCAATGCTCGCGGGCCTTCCCTTCCCCGTCCCATTTTTTCGCGGACTTTTGTGCGTTGGGTCCAAACGGGATGGACATGCCCGTTTGTCACCCATAATTGGAGCACAAGTTAGCAGGACCTATTAAATAATTAATCTAACATTGATTTCCTAGTACCAGATGTTAGGCTTTTCCTCCTATTTGGAGAGACTCAATTGGATGTGGGTTAGTGACTCATGTGTGTGTAAGCCTTTGTTATTATCTAAAAAAGAGGAATATGGTTTAAGTGTGAAAAACAACAAGAGAAAAGAAGTGAGAAGAGAGAAAAATCAGTAGCCACGTCAAAATCCCGCGGCCCCAATTTTAGCACAGTTCAGTCTCACGATATCGGAGCTTGCGTAAAATCCAACAGTTGGATCGTCTTGGATTCAGAGCTTTCTAAGTCGGTATGTAGAGTCCATCTTTGAGGTCATAATTTCGTGGTGTTTTTGGGTTGTTTTATCTCTCTCAATTCTTGTTGTATTCAAAGATTGATTGCAAATCTTGATGATGTTGATGTATACCTCTAACTAGGGGTGGCAAAATGGGCAGCCCGCCCCGCCCGCCGCCCACCCCGCCGTATGCCCGCCAAAAAACGAGCGGGGCGGGCATGCCCGCCAAGTAAAATGGGCATAAAAATCATGCCCGCCCCGCCAAGATGGCGGGTTGGCGGGCGGCGGGCTTACCTGCCTATTTTTATTTATATTTTTTTAATAGATTAATAGGCTTTTTTTACCTTTTAATTAAACTTTTCACTTATTTTTTAAAACAATTTTTTATAAAAGTAATTTTTTAACAAATTTACTCAAAAAAATATTACATATATTTATAAATAAATGTATTAATTAAACCATCAAGAATTGCAATTACTAGAATTAACTAAAAAAAGAGTGAGTTTTGGAGGAGGAGCGGGCTTTGGTGAGCGGCGGGCTTTGGCAGGGAGGGTATGGCGGGCGGCGGGTTTTGGCGGGGCGGGCTTTGGCGAGCGGCGAGCCTAAAATCCCAACCCAACCCGCCATTTTTTGGCGGGTGCGCAGGCAGCCCGACGGGCCCCGGCCCGTTTTGCCACCCCTACCTCTAACTAGTATTAGAGAGAACCTTGTTTGTATCCATTGTTGATTATAGTTTAGATTTTAAGTGGCCTACGGGTCCCGTTGTTTTTTACTCCTAGTTAACAGAGGTTTTTCTGCGATAAAATTGTATTGTGTTGTTTGATATGTTTTTTTGTTAATTGTCGTTGTATGTGATATTTGGGAGAGTTTATCTTGTTGAATTTTTCGGTTGCGTTTGTGATTTGCTCCCAACACTGGAAGTCGTTTATCTTGTATAGAGAATCCAAAAACTTATGAATAAAAATGTTGTATCTCCTTAATCTACAATAATTGTAATTTTTAAAACAATCGATTTTGTCATTAAAAAGAAGTAGTGACGCAATATTGCATGTTTGTTTATATATATATATATATATATATATATATATATATATATATATATGACGATTCAAGTGAGAACACTTGGTTATTATGAGAAATGAGAACAATGAATCACGACCATTAAATTTTGATTTTGTTGATTTTAATGGACTGGATTGGTTTCTCTTTCTAGATCCTTAATATTTATTTTAAATCAACATAGAAAGAGAAACCAATCTAGTTCATTAAAATCAACAAAAACAAAATTTAATGGTCGTGATTCATTGTTCTCATTTCTCATAATAATCAAGTGTTCTCACTTGAGTCGTCCCTATATATATATATATATATATATATATATATATATATATATATATATATATATATATATATATATATATATATATATGGGTCATGCTAACATGTGCCCTTAGGGCACATGTTAAGGATACTATAATTAGAAAAAGTTAAATGTAATTAAATGTAATAAAGTCAAATTTAAAGTTTCGATACATTGAATGCACGCGTTTCAATAAAATATTTATATAAATATCTCATTAACTTGTGTCATTGGAGCACTTGTTAGCTTTTCCCTATATATATTTCGGTTTGGAACTTCTATCATAGTAATGCTATATGCCGAAAGTAGGGCCGGAAATGAGTCGAGTTGAGTCGAACTCGCCTCAGCTCAGTTCGACTCGTTAAGAATTGGCCGAGTTCGAGTTCGAGCACGAGTTCATGACGAACTTTTTTTTCAGCTCAAACTCGACTCGCTAAGAATTGGCCGAGTTTGAGTTCGAGTTCGAGTTTATCTCGAACTTTTTTTTCAGGTCAAACTCGACTTGTTAGAAGTTCACGAAAATCTCGATTCAACTTGTTAGGTTTATCTTGTTAGGTTCAACTCGCTTATTTCACGAACTTAAAAGTAATTTTTTAAAGTCTATATATATATATATATATATATATATATATATATATATATATATATATATATATATATATATATATATATATATATATATATATATATTTGACATTTTAAATTAATATTTTTTTTAATTAAAAAATATAGAAATAAAAAAAAGTTATAAGATTAGAATTTATACGATGTTAATTTTATGGCTAAATTACAGTTTTGGTCCCCCAGTTTTGGTATTTTCACGGTTTTAGTCCCTCCATTTTCTTTTTAAACAGTTTTGGTCTCTCATTCCAATTTTGATCCAACTGTTCATGTACTGTTCATGTACGGTCATGTACTGTTCATGTACGGTCATATACGGATCATGCACTGTTCTTGAACAAAATTGAGATGGGGGACCAAAACTGTTTAAAAAGAAAATGGAGGGACCAAAACCGTGAGAATATCAAAACAGGAGGACCAAAACTATAATTTAGCCTAATTTTATTTGTATAATTATTTGTAGAAATATTTTCCTCACTAGAGAATATAAATTATCAATTAAAACCGTTAGATTAAGATAAAATATGATACTAAGATTTGGAGCAAATATACAATCGAGTTGACTCATGAACCTAACGAGTCGAACCATGTATAGTTCAAGTTCAGCTCATTTAGTTAACGAACTTAGTTTTTAGCTCATACTCAGCTCATTTGGTTCATGAACCTAGTTCAACGATTTAATTTTCGAATCGAGTTTCAAACTATTTTCGAGTTAGTTTGGTTCATTGCCAGCCCTAGCCGAAAGTAATCGGATATCCGGCCGCAATGACTGACAAAGTCAAAGCTATCGTAAATAAGGTTGTGAAATTCAGGAAAATCATGTAATATCTAATTACAAAACGAACGTACACCAATTGTTGAAAAATCTTATGGAATGATGAAAATGACATTGAGAAAAAGAATGGTAGAATAGTATAGATTTAGAAAAGTCATTAGAAACTTTGTGCGAGTCATTGTGGAATTTGTATGGATTTCTATGTCGTACTTTGATTGATAGTTGAGCACGTTTGGTTTCATATGATATTTGAAATTACATAATTTTGGATAATTTTAAATGGCTGTTTGATTTGGATCACAGATTTAGATATATTTTAGATTAGCTTATTTGAAGTTGAACTCATAGTTTTGTAACACAGTTTACAAGATAGTTTATTTTTCAAAAAACACAGTTTACAAGATAGTTTATTTTTCAAAAATACTTTTAAATTAATACTAAAAAAATATTGCTTGGTTGTGGCACATTATTGATTTAAATTCTAGAAAGTGTTCTAATTTTTACCATTGAAGCAAGGGTTATTTGTTGTATTTTAATTTGTGCTAAACTTTTGTAGTACTCTATTTAATTCTATTGTTTATCTCAAAAAAATGTTAGTTTTAATTCAACGATATTGAAATCGAGAAAAATTTGCATGAATACAAGGGAGGGTGCAGGAAGTCTTGAGAGCTCTTCAGAATTTAGAATCTACTAGAAAAGATATCAATTCCAATCGCCATTGTTATTGATACCATCAACCACAAACAAACTCTTTAGCTCATCAGTAGTTTCCAGAGTATGATCCTTGATTATAAAGCTTTGTTGTAACCACCAGTCCTCCCAAAACCTGATTGTTTTTCCATCCCCAGTTGTCCACATAGCCATATCATCCAGCATCTGCCAGTTTTCCACCATTTGCTTCCAAAGGCTCGAGTCCTCTGCCATGGAAGAGAAACAATGCAGATTGTTTCCACAATTCTCATATTTCCCATGGCTGAGAAACAATGCAGATTGTTTTCCATCATGTACTATTCAGCCTTTCCCCAGGTTCTTCTTGCTTATCTCTCGTCTAGTGGAAGTTCGTCAATCTGTAGATAACTTAGTATGGGCGACATCCAGCTAGATTTTGGGACAACTTCGAAGGATCTTGTGACCTTGAAAGTATGGTCTTAATTTCCTCGCCACCACGACAACAGTTAACAATAGTTTCTCAATCTTCTGATAGCGTGCTTTGGCATCGCTAAACACCTTACTTAGGAAATACACAAGTTTCTACGCCCTATATATTTCTTGGACAAGGACTGAGCTCATCTTTTGATTTGGGAATGAGAGATAAAGAAGTAATGGAGACTCGTCTCTCGGGAGAGTTATGATACAAGGTGATGTGAGGAATTCTTAACCTTGGTGAAAACCTCTCCTTCTTTTTAAGGCGAAGAATAAGAGTAAGGTTTTTCCACCTACGCAGGAGTAGGAGAGGAAGCAGAATAGGGCGGTGAGGTGACCTATAAGTTGTTGTACTTCCTTCACATTAGTGGGGCTTTCATGGTGATAATTGTTTGGTACTTATCGGGGTTAGCTTTGATGTCTCTCCGTGTCACCATGAAATCTAGGAATTTCCCCGACTGAATCCTAAAAGAACACTTAGCAGGGTTTAGGCACATATCATATTCACTGGATGAGTGCAAGGCATCCTCTAGATCTTCTGCATGGATGCGCCCTTCGATAGTCTTAACTATCATGTCGTTAATGGAAACCTCAAGGTTTTTCTATCTAGTGGGCAAATACATCATCCATCATCCCCTGGTCGTGGCACCAATGTACTTGAAGCCAAAGGGTGTGATGATGTAGTAGTTGTTACCATGATTTGACATGAAGATCACTTTGGGTGCATCTAAGGGGTCCATCTGAATCTGGTTGTACCCTAGGTATACATCCATGAAACTAAACATATGGTATCCTGAAGAGCTATCGAAGAGGTGATCAATGTCTAGTAACATATATGAGTCTTTAGGGCATGTATAATTCATATTAGTAAGTCCACACACATGCACCACATGCTATTATATTTTTGTACCATAACCACGTTGGCCAACCAGGTAGAGTTTTTTGTTTGTGTGATGAATCTAACATCACATAGTTTTCCCACCTCCTCATTAATAGCGGCCCTTTTTCCTCTCCTACTTTCTCTTCCTCTGTGCCAATAGTTTAAGGGAAGGGTGGGGATGACAAGGTGGTGGCTCACTATTTTAGTGTCTATTCATATCATGTCGAATGGATCCCTTGCAAACAAGTTGAAATTATTGATGAATTGGTCGACTAGTTCTTGTTCCTCCTCTATGGATAATGAAGTGCTTATCTTCTTCACTTGATGGGTATGAGGACCTATATGTACCTCCTTTAAATGTTCTGTGTACGTGAGCCTTTCTGCTTCGGCGGCAAGTCTAGGCTCCCAACACTTGAAATCAGTAGTTAGAACTTCTAAAGGAGTGTCATCAACAAGGGCGAGCTCTTCTCTAGTTGTCTTCAAACTTTTTTGGTAGCACTCTCGAATGATATTATATGACGATAGGGTGTCCACAATAAAGTAGCTTATGTAAATCTCCTTGACGTCCACTCCATATCCACATGTTGTTTCCAGGGTTATGTGGCCCATTATTTGTACATGATCACCTAATAACCCTGTCAAAGAACCACTTAACATTTTTCATATTGTTTGGGTCAAGTTGTAGATTATGGAAGGTATCCTAGAATAGGACGTTGCAAAACTACATGGATCTATCAAGATGCGCCTGATATCACAGTTTCCATGTTGCATAGTAATGACCAAGGGATCACCATCATGAGGGTTGATGTCGAAGGCTGATATCGAGGGCGTCTTCCTCGAAATGATAGGGGCGTCCTCCTCGAACTACAATCGCTCTGATTCTTCCATTGAAGATATGTAGGCACAAGACGCAATGTCTTGGCGAACACACTAATAAAAATATAATTTCGTAGCTTCGAACTACAATCGCTCTGATTCTTCCAATGAAGATATGTGGGCACAAAACTCAAATGTCTTGGCAAGCACACTAAAATAAAAAATATGATTATGTAGCCACGAACTACGACGCTCTGAATTTCCCATTGTACAAGGGAATACATAGGCACAAGATTCAAATGTCTTGGCGAGCATAATAATAAAAAATCTTATCTTTTTTCTCAATAATAAAAAACCTAAAATTATGTTCTTTCTCTTAATGAAATAAACGTAGACTTAAGCAAACTTTCGATTGTGAAACGACTAAATGGGTCCCATCGAGTACGATGGAGGTAAGGGGTGCTAATACCTTTCCCTTGCTTAACCGACTCCCGAACCCAAATTTGGTTGCGAAGACCATCCTATCCATTGTTTTCATTTCCCATGGGTTTTATCAATATTTTCCCTTTCCCTTTGGAATAAATAAAATTTGGTGGCGACTCTGTTTGTTATTTTCGTGGCGATTATTTTTTGACCCGCGACATCTCTCTGTCCTAGGAACGTCTCTTCCCACATTTCTTATATCAGGGCGATGGGAAAACTTTTGGGAGCGAGACGATAACTCCCCTTTAGACGGCATTAGGGGTGGCCCTGAGCACGGGCTCGCGGGGCGGGAGCCCAGGGCCCCATAATTTTAGGGGCACCAAAAAACATTTTACTACCCCTATATATATTAAAAGAGAATTTTCTATGACAAAAATATTTGCTAAAAATATTATTTAAAAAAATACTGGTTAACAAAATTATAGGGGCACTACGTAATAAAAGAATGTGTTATACCCCAAAATTTGCCCGCATCTTTTTTCAAGAAAACTCCAATCTAAAAATTAGGAGTTTCATATAATCATGGATTTTTATTTCATAAATATCCTGACATATGAAATACTTAGTTTTTAGAATTTTTTTTCTTATACAGTATTTTGGCTCGCTGTCGAATTTATTCTTACGCAAACGCCAGTTACTGTTTATTACTTCACACACGCTATTTATTTGATATTTATTTACAGATAAATAGTACTAACGCAATTGGTACAGAATTAAATCTTTTGCAGACGCAGAGTCGAGGGTTCATACTGTACTGGTAAACAAGTAAATTATTATTAATTTTTGTTTCCCACTAACTCTTGTACTATATTCCATTATTTTCAAAATCTTTTCAAATCTTTTTTTTTCAAAAATCAAATCTTAACTTTATTCTATACATCTCTTTTTCCCAACACTATCATACACTTTCTTTCAAATCTTACTTCCACTCAAATTTTCCTTTTTTGTACGGAATCACTTCATTCCCCAACGTCTCTATCCTTCTTTTCATTCTATAAATACCTCTCATTTTTTCCATAAAATCTCACATCAAATTCTAAATCATCTCTCAAATTTTTACTTCATATCCATTCTTTCTTCTTCCCCGACAAAATGGCGAAGCGGTGGGAAACGTGTTTTCTTATGGTCATCACCGTTGTGGTGGTAATCATGTCTTTCTTCTGTCTACATAGCCCTGAAAACTGTGGACCTGGGATGCTTGCACTCCCAATCATCTAAATGTTATTGTTTGTAGCATGGGTTATCAATCGTCATTCTTAAAGTTTGTCGTATCTCTTATTTCTTAAATGTACCGTTTACTCGTCGTACTGTTCAATATAGTATGTAATATTTGTACTGTCAGTATTAAATGTTGTACTATTTGTCATACTATTTCTTAATTATTCAGATAATATTTTGTGTGTTTTCTTCCAGTCAAATATTTATTTTTCTGTGCATTAAATGTTTTTCAGGGATATTATCGATAATTTTGCTCGCATACAGTAAATATTAGTTATTTATTATGTCTGTGTTTTTAACAATTCTTTTATTTTCTTGCAATTTAAATTCCTAGATAAATGTATAGGTTGCCAAATTCATGTAAATAGCGTAGTTTACATTTCCTGCACAATCGATGTAATAGCGTAGATTTATTTTCCGCATTTTTACATTTCCGCATTTTAAATTCCAGCACATATAAACTGCGTACATGCCAAAGATAAAATTGAATCGTTAGATCACTAACTTCAAAGATAAAATACCTGAATCAAAACACAATCACATTTGCACCTCTTAAGGTAATCCCTTTCTCATTCTTTTCAAAATCAAAGTCAAATTCTATTATTTCAAACGCAAAATCGAACTTTTTGTTTATATCCGGTGAAAGGATAGATTTTTAAAGGAAATAGGATAAAGACCTTATAACTCAGGGTAGACCTCCTAATTTGCTTGCTCAAATCAAAACAAACAAATCTCTCATATATCATTGTTTTTTTCAAAATAAAACTTTCAAAAAGACAATACTTTGTATATATCCAAACAAGGATCATTACGAAGTTAATGCTCTTTTTTCCAAAGCATCTTTTGAAAGATAAAAACACTTTGTATACATTCGCACAAGGATCATTACAAATTCCATTTACAAAGGTATTTGAAACCACATACGAGCATTTAAAAGCAATTGAAAACAAGTGAGCTAAGCAAATTAAAGAGCCCATGGATAACCATGGATACAAATGGTGCTAACACCTTCCCTTTGTATAACCTACCCCCTTACTCAGAATTTCTTAAAGGTCTTTTTTCTGTTTCTTTTATAAACCTTTCCTTAGTTGGATAAAATAAAAGGTCGGTGGCGACTCTCTGATTTTCAAATACGAAAGCAGAAACAAAAAAAAAAGAGTCACTTCACGTATCTCTCCGCGAGAGGTATGGCCAAAAACGGAGGTCCACAGAATGTAATTTCTCATAAATAAAATATAGAGTAGAATAAAATCAATTAATATATCCATAATTTTAGGAACTAAAGAGTTTAAATGAGACACTAAAATTAAAATAATGATATAGAAAAATATTTTACATATTATTTATCCCAAAATTAAGAGTGAAACACTACTTCAACTAGCTGAACAAGATAATGATCCCTAAAATAAGAGTAAAGTCGAATCTTTTGCAACTCATGAAATTGGAAACTTTGAATTTTTAGTAGCTATGATTGTTTGGTTTGAATTGTTAACTGTTGTTAATGAAATTAGAAAAAGTTCGCTCAAAAAAACACGCATAGATTATAGAGTAATATTGACTATTTCTATCAATGTTGTATCTGTTGAAAGAAGTTTTTCTAAATTAAAATTATTAAAATCTTATTTAAGGTCTATTATGCCACAAGATAGATTAAATAGTCTTATGTTGATTTCAATTGAAAATAATTTTTTGAAGAACATTGATTATGAGCAAATTATAAACTATTTTGCAACAAAAAATGCTAAGAGGATGATATTTAAATAATTTTAAAGGTTTGGTCAATTTTTTTATAGGAAAAAAGACGGGATCAAGAAGAAGAAGAATAAGTCTCTTTATAGTGATTTATGTTTTGATGTAGTATAAACATTGATTCAAAGATCTATATTTCTATTCTTTTTGCACAAAGTCAAACGAAAATATGGTTTTTTATTCAATTATTTTTTTTATCCTTATGTGTTTATCTTTAAAAAAATTATAGGGGCACCACTCTTTTAATTCGCCCAAGGCACCAAAATTCAATGGACCGACCCTGGACGGCATGTTAACGTCGCCTCTACTAGCTAGGGCGACCTATAATCATCACCCTACTAGAGTCCTTTCATATATATATATATATATATATATATATATATATATATATATATATATATATATATATATATATATATATATATATATATATATATATATATATATATATATATATCTATCTTTCATAAAAAAGTGAGAGCAAAGTTAAGCGAGAGTTAATAAAGATTTTGAAATAATGATTTAAAAACATAAATGTAAAAATTATGATATGTGGTTAAATATAAATTAGTAAACTAATTATTTTTAGATATATTATTTTAATACTCATTACTTTTATTTAGGTACCGATATTTTTAATATAAATTGATTTAAAATTTTAATTTGTGTTAAACTAAAATTAAAAAAAATGAAATATTGAATAATATTTTTCACTTTTAGATAATAGATATGTATCCAACTAAATTCAAAGAGTATCATGTTCTTAGTTTTATGAGTTAAAAATTTAAATATACTAAGCCTTATATAAGTGATTAAATATTTTCCGGGAACAGATAAGGAAAGGATGAATTACTAACTATATTAGTAACTACTGAAAATAGCTATGAATTGTATTGAATAACTAGAAAGCTTCTGCCAAATATACAATTGAAATTACATTTAATCAACCAAATATACAATTCAAATTACAACAAATACAACATATTATTGTGACATATTCTGAAACCACAAAGACAATTAATTAAAATTTCTTTGACAAATAAGCTATCTGTCATTGTTCCATAATTTATGGACTACCCTCACAATAAGCGAACAACCAAAAAAACACCCAGAGCTGCGACAAAGATAGCCCAAACAAAAATAGCAATTCCAAACACATTAGCTAAAAGATTATTCCAAATGACATTTGGTGTGACCATGTTTACCGCAAACAAGTAGGTAAGAGCAAAACTTGTGAGTGTGATACTCATTCCCATTGATAAAAGCCATACCGGAAATGTTTTCTCTATAGGAATTCCACTAACCAGAAAGAGAAGAACACTAAGTGCTGAAATGAAAACAAATTGTATTGCATATCAAAAATCGAAGATAATAATTTTCATATAAAGTAGCTAAGATAGCTTCTCCAGCACATATATAGTATCCGTTCTTATTCGAGCAAAGTGGGCCATCATTGACACTCACTTGCACGACACCACCGGGTGGATTAGTGGCGAGTGAAAATGTTACAGTTGCGATTATAGAAACTGCTATAACCCATGCTAGTTTTCATACCTTTTATCCCATTTTTCTTTATCTTTGTATTCAAACCACTTTGCTACACGCTCAAACAACTTCCTACCACATGATTTCTGAGGATTCTCTTCATGAATATTCGTACTCATTTTATTGACTTGATTCTTGAATATCAATATCAATTCACTAACCCTGCTTGAATGTTTTGTTACAAGTTAGAGATAGCATGTATATATAGATGATTTAATCAAACAATGAAAATAGTACAGAATATGTTTTATCAAATAGACTTTTCAATAGCAATTGAGATTAATAATTATGGTTATCATAATTTGGATTTAAGTACTTGCACTAAAAATTAATTTTTATGATTTTAAAGAGAATTTGATTTTTGTCTCGTATATATATATATATATATATATATATATATATATATATATATATATATATATATATATATATACTATATATATATATATATATATATATATATATATATATATATATATATATATATATATATATATATATATATATATATATATATATATATATATATATATATATATATATATATATATATATATATATATATATATATATATATATATATATATATATATATATATATATATATATATATATATATATATATATATATATATATATATATATATATATATATATATATATATATATATATATATATATATATATATATATATATATATATATATATATATATATATATATATATATATATATATATATATATATATATATATATATATATATATATATATATATATATATATATATATATATATATATATATATATATATATATATATATATATATATATATATATATATATATATATATATATATATATATATATATATATATATATATATATATATATATATATATATATATATATATATATATATATATATATATATATATATATATATATATATATATAAAAGATGTTTTCAGAGATTTTGGTATTATATGACAAATTGACAAGTATTAGTCTATTAGTTTTTACTAAATGCATGCGTGTGAAATTAGGGATAGTAATGGATATGGTACTATATTATCCATCTTCATATATGTGGTTTGAAAAAATCCTCGTAATCAAGCCCACATTCGCATGTGCACCAACGTTTATACCTCTATTCGTACCCTTTGGGTACCTATTCTAGGTCAGCCCAAGGTGCAATAAGACCAAACCCACTCATTTTTCCTGCTCCATTAAGCCCAAGATATAAATTCACATCCAAGGGGGGTTTCAAGTTCACAATCTCTAATCTCCACTCTCATTACAATTATCTTAAACCCTAAATTAACTTGGGTGTTGGGCTGTTAATCATGCAGGCACCCCGTTCGGTACACCGTATTGGAGTTTATCAACATCAGTTCAAGATCAACGACTCCGATTCAAGATATGTCACGATCGTAACCTTCGATCCAATATCTCACATCACTGAATTGATTACGAAGCTTTATTCCATTGTAGCTTATATAATCTCCTCCATTCATGTATCTGCAACGGAAGAGTGGCACCCAATGTGAGAATCGACATCTGATTCCTATGATTTCAACGACCTTACATTTTGGAGGTTTAGATCCAGATCTCAGATTTTCTAGCTTACAAGCCACCTAATTTAGAGGGAATCAACCTCTGGTTCCCGCATTTCCCTTCTTCTCCGTTCGCGACCTTCTCAGATTTTAGAATCAAGAAATGTTCTATGGATAATACAAAGATCCTCCACAGTCGATCCAATCAACTATCGCCTCTCTATCCTGGCATGCCATAGACCAAATCTCTAATTCCCATGAGAAATCTGAAAATTAGAGAAAGAAGTCTCATGCACGGGTCTAAAGTTATGTCAGGGTCTAAAGGTGACTTTCATCAATACCGAACCAATCGCAATTTGTCTCCAGACTTAGCGTCATCCCTGTGTTTCCCTTCTGATGGAACTCTTACCATAAAAGAACTTTCAAGATACGATAAGTTAGTCGTTAATGACGCCTGGATACTAAAAATTCATAGTTAACGTCAAACGTCAATCAAATACTAAGGTGCATCTTGTGAATACCATGGGAATTCAGTTGCATGCACCGGGGTTTCCACCTACCGAATTACGAAGCAGGGGTCCACTAATAATGCCTAGTGAAAGATGTTTTGGATCTAGGACGCCAAGAGACCTAGTGGTATCCGCATCCAACCATTGTCTGAAGCTTTGGATTTTGTTTGAAAATGGAATAAACAAACCGCGACTCTGAGCTCCTCGCCGGTCTACCGAAGCAATCAATCCTCCAAGACAAATCTGCATGGAAATTCAAAGCAAAATTCCTCAAACACCTCCATCAAAGGCCGACCTAATTAGAAGTCGAAGGCCCTATCTTCTAGAGTGGCTTGCGGTCAAGCCATCCAGAAAACACATCCGAGGGCGAGCGACTGGTATAAACCTGTGGCCGATCATAACATTTAATTAATGTATTTGTAAATTTATTTCCTAGTTGCAATTATTAACATAATTGTTAAATGGAAATAATATATATATATATATATATATACATATATATAAACCAAACAGGTCAAACAAATAAACTTTTATCCTGGTTTGCTATTTATAAAGATGCTTCTTCCAAGTCTTCTTTATATAGACATAGAAAGATCTGTTGAAGGGGGGAAGATGGAATTCCACAATTTCTTAGTTGTATCCTTGCATTATCGTCAGTAGAAAATGATGGACCAAATGGTACAATTTTATTGTCCTTGCGCCACAAAATCAGTGCAGTGGAAGGAATATTTGATATTGTACCATGTACTATTTTCTCACATAAAACTTTTCATTTTATTTTTTTATCATTTGGTTTCCATCTTTCATTTTTTTTAAACTAGACCTCCTATATTTAAATTGGTCTAGCTCCCTCAACATAATCAGTCTTTCAAAAACTTATGTGATTTTTTTTCTTTAAAAAAAACTCCTTTCTAACCTGAGATGATATTTGGCCCAAATCTTGGTCTGAGAAACTAACTGGTGGTCATCAATGAAAGGATTGTAATTTTTGAAGAAATGGGTGCATCTGAATATGATCCTCATAGGTGTGTTTCTAGACAAGTTTGGGATGGTTGCTTTAAAAAAGTCTATGATCTCACTTATCCATGTTTAATCAAAGAGTTATGGATCAATGCTTCTTTTAAGCTCAATCTAAAAAAAGCATCCTCTCCAAAGCTTTTGATGAACATTTCAACAATATCTCAGCCACTTTCACTAAAATAAAAGACTATGAAGATGTTAAAGTTATTTCAAATGCCTATGTTTGGAAACAAATTCGGTGCGTCTCTGAGAATACCTCTGATCTATTAAAGATACCTAATCCTGGATCTCAAAAAATAGTTTAGAATCAACTACTGATATCAAACTCCCTGAGAATCCAGATTTATGGTGAAACTTCATTAAAATAGAGGAATGAATAAAAAATGTTCATTATATTATCATTCCTAGATCTAAATGTAAAAACAAAGAACTACTTCTCTAAACCCTTAGTTTCTGCACTTCTCTAATATTGGCGGGGCTTCTCATGTCGATGACATCTTGACACGTATTTAGAATTTATTCAATGCTTCTCATTGTTAACATGAAGTCAAGGAAATTTCCCTATTGCACCACAAAGGAGTACTTAGCGGGATTCAGACACATGTTGTATTTCCTAATTGATTGTAGGATGTCCTCTAAGTCTGCTACATGACTATGCCCTTTTGCGGTCTTCAATATCATGTCATCAACATAGACTTCCAAATTCCACCCAATCTGGTGGGAGAATTTGGCATCCATGAGTCCTGGTAGGTGGCACCTGAATTCATGAATCCGAAGGGTATGACGTAATGATAAAGTTGTTATGGTTTGACATGAACTCCGTACTGGGTTCATCAAGGGGATCCATTTTAATTTGTTGTACCCCGAGTAGGTGTCCATGAAGCTCAATGTTTGGTAACCCGAGGAACCGTCAATTCGATGACTGATATCTAGAAAGGGATAAGGATCCTTGGGATAGGTTGTATTAATATTGGTGAAATCAATGAACATTTGTCACTTGTTTGATGCCTTCTTCACCAAGACAACATTGGTCAGTCAGGTGGGGTATTTTATTTCTATGATGTAACTACTAATTGCTAGCTTATATTCCTCCTCGTCGATGGAGGCTCTCCTCTCCTTACCAACTTTCATTTTCTTTGAGTCACATGTCTCATTGAGGGGTTGATAGCGACACGATGGTACACCACTCTAATGTCTATACATGGCATATTGAAGGGGATCCAAACGAACAAGTCGACGTTCTTTCTGAGTTGGTTGACTATTTCAAACTCTTTTTTTAAGAACGAAGTGTCTGTCTTTTTTACTTGGTGACCCAAAGAAACTATCTGAACCTCCTTCAAATCTTTTGAACCTCCTTCAGATCTTCTGTGGGCATGTGTCTTTCATTCTCCACGCCCAGCCTAGGATCCCAACTCTTGGTGGCTATGCTATGTGATTCGAAAAAAGGGTTATCTTGTGGGGGAAATCATATTTCCTCATTGACGGGCTACTCTGGTAACATTCTTAGGTGCTTTCCTGGTCTCCTCGAACCGTCTTGACTTGCCCGCTAGGTATCGAGTATTTTAGGACGAACTATTGGGTGGATATAATCGCCCCAAACAATTTAATGGTCGGTCTTCCAAGGATGACGTTATAGGGAAATAAGACATCAACCACGAGGTAATTGACTTCAATCGCCTTGGAATCTGCTCCAACATCTTACGTTATCTTCAGGGTTATGTAACCTCTAACTTGTATTTCTAGTGTCGAGAGAGTAAGCTCACGTGAGGTGAGGGTATTTCGTGTGTATTCTGAATTGTTTCCTCATTTGAGGGATAGGTTATTTATAGAGGCCAATTGTTCTGCATTTAGGGATTTTCAGAATCACAACCACCCACTTAGTCATGGTAGTGGACCATTGAATTCGTATTCTTAGAAAGATGTGAGGAATACATTGTAGGTGGTAAAAGGACGCCACCTCTTGCTGGCGGCGTAGCCTCCTCGCAATTGGGGTCATTCGTGAATGTATCACTACAAAGGTCAGTCAAAGGTATAATTAGAAGTAGTCTCACATTTAACTTAGGCTATGAATTTCTATCAACCGTTGAATATCATCTAGCTGTTTTTCACATTTTAAGCATTGAAGGAAATACCTTTTAACTAACTTTCAAATATAATATAGCTATCGTGAAGGAAAAGATATGGTTTAAATTTGTTATTCTCTAAGATATTAGAGTGTTAACCTTGCATATTTTTCCTTCTTCGATATATCGAAATCTTGTTCCATCAATTTGAAATTTTACCTCACCGATCATTTTAGTATTAAAGATTAATAACAATTATTATTAATTAATAAATTAATTAAAATAATATTAATTACTATTTATAATTATTTTTGATGGAGTTTTTAACTTTTTTTTCATTATTATTACGAAGTCAAAATTTTACTATAGACAAATTGATTAGTATGCAGAGATTGCAGTTTTGTTGGAAGTTAGTTGAATAGAAGAAAATGTATCTTTTTTTATTTTGTATACACACTAAACAAAAACCGAAAAAAATTAAAGTAACCATGTTTTAAAAAAAATATTGGGAAAATTTACGAAAGTGTCTAGGTTTGGTAGGGCACCCAGGTGCATGAGCCACCTGGGATGGCGCCTACCCTTAAAAATATAGTGAATGTGCCATCTGGGATGGCGCCAATGTTGTGCCCTTTTTAGGGTTGTCATCTCAGATGGCACCTATGTGTTAGGGTTTACACATAGGAGCCATCTCAAATGACTCCTATGTGTTAGGGCTTTTTCTATAAAAATACCCTCATTCCCTTTCATTTCGCACACAGTTTTCTCTTCCATTCTTTCATTTTCTCTCTGACTTTTTCATCATGTCCGATTTTCCAATTTTTTGGAGAGATGGGCATGTTGCATTCTCACCTGTGAAGCCCCGATAAAAATGAAATTTTGGAACATTCACGACATGGACCATCTGAAGAGGTCGTTGATGCGTTGGTTAGAAGGGGAGTACGCGCCCGGTGAAACCATTTGAACAATCCAAAGGGTTAAAACGAGGACGTGTATTATCACAGGAAAAACTAAGAGTTGGTTGGATGAAGTGAAGACTGACCAAGATGTCTGTAACATGATGCATGGGACAGACGACATTGCGTTAGTTGTTGTGATATCGTAAAACTCTCGTTAACCCTAATTATGTTATTTAATGTCTGCGTTGTTGATGTAGTGTTGTTTATGTTTATGTTTATGTTGATTTTGTGTTGCTTGTGTGGTTGTATGAATGTTGTAATAAATATGTTGCGCCATTAAATAAACTAAAGTTCATTGCTTCAAAATATTTTATAAAGTTGTTACACAATAGGTGGAGGGCATACAATTAAACATGCATTGAGGTTGTTCCACAACTATGACATTTGTGTTTATTGTGCCCTAGCTGACGACAAATGCTACACTTTTCCATGTTATCATGAACATTCATTTCGGTTCGAATACGAGTACTGTTTGGCGACCCTTTTTCTTTCATCGCATCATATCATTATGCCAAACTACTTCCCCATCATACTCAGGCAAGTAATCCTCCTTCGCTATCACTGGAAATGCGGCATTGTATACCTCGAGCAAGGTGTCAGTCTTGTAAATTGGAGATAGTAGTGACAATGCATCTCGGTACGCATATGCACATGTTGCTATAACATGTGAGCAAGGCATACGAAATGTTTGAAACTTTCCACAGTCACGCCAATGATCATCTTGTATAACCCTATATTGTTGTCTCGGTAATCCATCATTGTAGTCAATTGTTTCTTTAACACTGAAGGTGCGGTTGAATCGATCGAAAGCAATAACAGGATGACTGTTGAGCTTTGCTTATTGTTCTTTCAAAATTTTCATGCAATTATCGTTGAACAGTTGTCCCAATTCTCTAACAGCACTCCACCTTTTACCTCTTGTTGAGAATAGTGGAGTCATCCTAAAGTAGGTTGCATCCACCAGTGCAATAATAGGAAAGTTTCAAATGCCCTTAAAAATACCATTCATGGATTCCACAAGATTTATTGTCATGTGGCCCCATCGTACACCATTGTCATAAGCCCTATGGACTTCCTATCAAGGTTCATTTAAATCAATCAGCCAACACAACGAGGTTGGTTTCTCAAGAATCAAACCAAGTCCCGACTTGGGCCCACAAGATGAATGTGACAGCCGCGACCCATTAATTTCACAAGCCTCTCACCACCGTAGCCCATATGACTACGCAACACCAACCAAAACATTTGCCTTTTATCAAGGCAGTGCAAGTGTCGCCGAGTGCTACCAACCAGAAATCATAACTGCACCTCCTTCCCCACCACCATTTCAAAGTTATGAAGGAATGAATAACCAACTTTACGACAATCAACTTCCAAGATGTACGGTGGCCTTGACGATTTCCTTGACACCAACCTTATTGATGACACAATTCCAGGACCATCCACACAGACACAATAAAACCCACAGAGGAGAAGGGGTGGGGCTCGCGGCGTTACACGTGTTCCACGTGTTCGGCAAGCTCCTAGAAGCGGAACCGACGGACGCTACGGTGATGAGAGACACTGATCGTATTTTAATTTTCTCTTTATCAGTTGTTGTTTTCCAATGTATTTGTCTGTTTAAATTAATGAAATTATTTGTTTCTGACTTTGTTTTCAATCGTTCAATCAATATTCGTTAAAAAAACAAAAAAATTAACTAACACTAAGGCGCCATCTGAGATGGCAACCCTAATTTAGGGATACACAATGGCACGATGGTGCATATGCACAATTTTTAAGGGTAGGCACCATCCCAAGTAGCTCATGCACACCAAACCTAAACACTTTGGTAAATTTTCTCAAATTATAATTTTTTTTTTAAAACCTGGTTATTTTAATTTTTTTCCCACAAATACCCATATGATGCATGAATTTATCTTGTACATTGTTGTCTTGTCTAATGTTAATGAAATATATAATAAATAATAAATTTGAGTAATGAAAAAAACATAATATAAAATTTGAATTATATAATTAAAATAAAAAAAATAGTACAGAATAAATTTTAACAAATAGATTCTGCTATGAAATTGAATTTAATAATTATGATTATCATAATTTGATTTTCTTGCCCTAAATTGCCAAAATTATTTTTTATAAATTTAAGTGAATTTGATTTTTATCTCTTATTTACTTATATATGAAAGATAAATATGGTCCACATATTTTTAATAAGTTTATCAAATACAGATATTTGTCTCTTTCTTTTTTTAATAGCTATCAATGTCAAGTTTGTTAAAAAAATTATCCTAATCAATAATAAATATTTATTTATTGACGTATTAATTAAAACATGTGTCCACAAAATTTTTTTCTTTGGTTGCTATATAGTACAATATTTGTTGATAAAGATAATTATGAATGATATTCTTAAATTAATTTGATAAAATAAAAGATATATTATTATTAAATTAATATAATAGATTATCAACAATAAAAAATCCAAAAAGTCTACAAAGAGAAACAAAAGATAGGGAAGTATATTCCATAGCAATCATTTTCTTAAGTCTACAATGAAGTGTCCATGTTGTATTTGCTTCCACGTGATGCTATCTTAAGATTTTTCATGTTAATATATGGTGAGAAATTATGAAAATAACTAATAAATTTGTTTTACGTATTTTAATTAGAGCAGCCCAATTTGAAAACGTCAATCATATATTATCAAAATGAATATTTTCCAAGCATATGGAGAGTATAATCTAGCTCTCCTCTGCCCCACTTCAACTCAGTGTGCTCTGCAGTATTATTGCCATTGTATGAGAGCTCTAGATAGTGCAAATTGATAGTCGAGATAGGCTAGTTAAAAATAAATCAATAGCGATTAATTAAATATATGTTTAATAAAGTATAATATATACATTATCATGGAAATTAGATAGTCATATACATATTTATAAAAATTGAAAATTTTATAAGTTGATGTTAAATTTAAATTATCTCAACATTTCAATTGAGAATATGTAATCAATCATATCCTCCATCTTGTATAAATATGGTTGTAAAATTCTTTTATACAAAATTATATATTACAAAATCATTTAAAAAAAAATCAAAACAAACTGGTCCTTAGTGAAATTGACTTAGTTAAATTTTGAAGAAAACTACAATTTTAAAAATTATCTTACCTCGTCACATAAGCCTTGAGATCATGTCGATAAAGTTTGTTCAAAATCACTTCATAATATGTTTCTTCGAATGCAACAACATGATATTTTTTTATCAAAGTAGAAGCTATACATTGGATTTCGTGTACTTTTTATATACAAATTTCAGACCCAAGTACCCCCAATGACTTTTTCTAATCCCTCTTCAATATAAACCAGGTTGTATCTGCATTCTTGAAACTAAAAATGGATTTTGAACATCTTCAATAATTTGAATGCTGCATAAGCTCCAACCACTGAAAAATAACACAACAAAATAGAACAATGTTTTAGTAATAATATTTTCTTTTCCACTTCTTTTTTCTGCGTCTTAAAGGAGAACTCGAACTTACCTGTCTCAGTAGGTTTGCAAGAGTCCTAGGCAGTGCTTCAATGTTCCTCAACACAATATAATAGGGAAAGGGAAAGTTGTCCATGTACTTTGAAAATTTCATCTTTCCGCCTTCAAAGGATGCTTCCTGGTGTACAGAAAGTCGAAGGTCAAAGAAAAGAAAAATTTGATATCATAAAAATCACTTGTGCTGAAGAATAAATACCATGAGATCCATTATTGACTCCTGAGAGTTATCAAGAAGCAAGAAAGCGACCATTCTGTTACTGGCTAATGCATTTCTAACACACCGCTTTAAGTTATCCTGAAAAAAGATATAATTGAATCAAAGAGAGCTATTGTTATGAATATATAATGAGGGAGACAGATTGTTAATTATGTACCTTTTCATGAAATCGACCATCTGCAATGATTAAAACAAGTTGCTGTAGGGGGTTACGTCCAGATGGAAGTCGTGCTTTTACAACTGCTGCGTCTAGCTTGTTGGTCAAAAACTTCAACAGATCCACAACTGGCTCATCAGCTATAGTATTCTCTTGCTTGAATGTCAAATTGGAAATCATCTGTTCCTCAGTCAAAAACAAACAATCAGATCCTTTCAACAGATTAAACAAATGTACAAATACTAATGTCAAAAAAGAAAAAAAAGAAACTAGATCTACGCTAATCCTGCTAACCTTAACCCCGGCCTCTCCGGTGAATGGCATATCAAAATCATGTAGCAAATTTATGTTTCCTTTTGTTCCGAAGCTCGCAACGGCCAAGCTCCCCATTTCCAGTTGAGAAACAGCGCGACATACTGTAACCAAAGCTTCAACTGCAACATCACCACTGCAGGTCTCTGACATGCTATGTGAATCATCAACAGCGATCACAACTTGGTAATCACGTTTATTGGGTCTGGTCCGTCTAAGCCATATTTTATCCTTACGATAATAACTTGCTATGTATTGTATAACCTGGCATTATTTTAAAGACAAAGGAAGACAGTAAGCACCAACATTTCATCAACAGATTCATACTATTTATTATAAGGCTCATACATATTAATAAGAACACATCAATTACCTTTTTCATATTTATCCTTTTGCCGGTTTTATAATCCCCTTGAAGCTTGCTGGCCACTGTGGGCTCCAATACAAGACGCAATTGCTCGGCCAGTTCCTGAGACAACTTTGTAGTGCTAAGTTCATATCTTCTCCATAGGGCATTAGCATTATCTTTCACATGATCAGGAGCCTCACAAGGTTCATGGTATTGTCCCATTTCCTCATCATGCACAGAAAGTTGACTTATTTTAAGTGTGTTCTCATTCAAGTACGATCTGCTGAAAGAAACTTCATCTTCCCTACGACTCTCAGGATCAATATTCTCACCAACAGGTTTTCCTGATCCATCCTCTTGAGAGTTCTCTATGGCTGACATATTCACTTGATCCCTTTTTTCATTTCTAGGGAGTAAAGAAGAATTACTTACAGAATCTATTTCTGATTTTTCCTTTTCAAACTGCAAATTTGCATCATCTCCAGCACGACATTCTGTATCAAGCTTATCACCGTCAATGTTTCTATCAACCTGTTCCAACGTTGCAGGTCCCAAAGCCTGAGTTGTCCCCTTTTCGAATTCAGAAACATATCCATACTCATCTGCATTATCATCATCCATTTCACCATGATTCTCTAAGTTATCCTCAGGGAGATCACCAGATACTTTTATTCTTTCTTTCCTGAAATCAAGCGCATCACCTGTACTTCGGGAAGGATTAGTTTGTTTTTCTTGAGAAAATGTATGCTCTTGCTGTGGAAGATGTGATTTAGGTTGAGTTTTACTAATTCCCCCAGTATTGGATGAGTCTGGCATCGTAAGATTCATCTCAGACATATCACTAGAAGGAAAGCCTCCCGTGAGAGCAGGGTTGTCAAAGTCCTGATGGCTATTTGACAAATTTAACTCTGATGCTATATTTTGGGAACCAGTTGCCTGCAAATCACCTTTGGACTGTGATGCTAAACCAACAGTGGTAACTTGTGCATTAGCCACATCAGAAGACTCAGATGTATCTTTCTCTGGTTCCATGGAATTCATATCACCATTTTCTTGATGTTCCGGACCTGGATCATCTTTTTCAGAGGATGCATCAACTTCAGTACATGCTTCTTCCATTACTTCATCAGGTGAGCATTTCTCACCGTCCTGGTTCTCATTCTCAGCTGAATCATCATGCCCTTCCGGATCTCCCTCTTCAACAGGATCCAAATCTTCATTTGCATCCAAATCCATATCCAAGTCAGAAGGGTGATCCGGTTCATCAGGCTTCAATCCAGTAGCATCAGAATACGCTTCTTCTTTGTCCATATTTACCTCGTCTGCATTTTCTTCATTTTCAAACTCATCCTGGGTTGCAGCTTCATCATTCTGAGCATCGCCTTCATCACAACTAGCATTACCGGATTCATTGATGGCAGAGTCATCCTTGGCTCTTAACTCTTTGTTGCTTTCGTCTTTATCCTCAACTGAAGGTCCAGATTCATACTTTTCTCTTGTATCATTGGGAGTCTCATCTTCATTCTGATCCCAAATTTTCTCTCCAACTGCTTCACCATCAGGTCCTGTGGGACCCATTTCGGACTCAGGTTCCTCATTCTCACCATCTGAATCTTCATTTTCTTTAGACTCTTCACTAAGACTTACTGCATCAGCCTGAAAATCCTGATCCATCTCAATGCCATTATTATTGTTGTTTGGCACTTCCATGGAGTCGTCTTGTTTTTCCTTTTGCTGCATCATTGACAAAAGAAAATGACACATAGCTTGAGAATCTATATTTGAAAGAAATTATTTGTAAAAACACCCAAAAGTATAAGACTCATAAAAAAACCTGTTCACGTGTTCCCAGTAGCTGATCTTCATCAGTAATTTGATCACTGACATCATTCAATCCAACACCTTCCCCCATGCCAGTCCCACTTGCATCTTCAGATGTATTGAGGGTTCCATCGTCCTCATTTTCGGTTGGTGTTCCAAAACCTTTTGAAAATACAGAAACTAAAATATTTGCAATCACGTGAGTTGTTACTGATACCTGCAAATCAATATACAAAATAAGATTATCCGACTCAAACGATAATGAGATACTGACAATGGATAGAATTTTAAAAATATTAAAAAATATGCCAATTGCACAACATATAACATGCTATCAGAGAGAAAAATATGCTGATTCGCAGAAAGAGGTGAAGGAGTATTAAGCTTACTGATCTGTGCAAAGCAAAGAAATTTTTCAAGAGCTCGTCACTGAATTCCAGTAATAGACCAACGAGCATATGTAGATTTTGGAAATGGGCTCCTACTTTGCAAGAATAACTGCTAATTTTATCGTCACAACAATTCACCAGCTTCTCCTACAAGCAACCATAGTATTTTAGTCACCTAGCAAGAAAGAATTAAAATAACCTGTGATTAAACAAAACTTACTCCAAAAGTGATTATTTTGAAAAGATCATCACACAGCATTTCCAACTTGAGATTTGAGACAAATGGGTGTAATTTACATTCACCAATGTTAATCTCTAACTCTTCATCCATTGTCTCTTCATCCATAGGCGCACATAAATTTTGCAACACAGATGCAATGTGTTGATATGTAGACTTAAGGGCTTCATCAAACCTAGCATTAGGCTCCGCACACTGCCTTTCGCAAAAACGATCCTTCTTAGATGTATCTACATGTCTAGAATTTGCCTTTATTGCAGTGGTATATTCTTCCTCAGTTGATTTTGCCTGCAAAAATAATAATTGTAAGACCCAGTTTCTCATTCAAATTACTGGACTTCAGATAGTTAAATCCAATGGTTAAATACCTTGTCGATTACTTCTTCAAAATGATGAACCAGAACATTTTTAACTGAGCTTCCATATGTACCCTGCTCTTGTCGTACAACAAACTGATCATTAAAATCCTTTATGGCCTTGAAATTTTCAGAAACCAGCTGCTGCATTTCTTGAGTAACAACAGAAAAATGTGAAGAAGCCATTGCAGTGACAGCTTTTGACCCCCCAATTAGGTAATAGTCCAATGATTCCTGTGATTATGTTTACCATGAATACAAGGCCTTATGTAAAATTGCAAATTTAACGAAACTCGCTCCTAAAAACCATTATGTATTCTCACCTTTGATTTATAGAACACTGGTAAGAATTCTTCAATGGAAGCACTCATCATTCTTACTGAAGGGCTTGCTTTTTTACAAGTGTTTAAATGGCTATTTTCTAAAATCCTTAGTAAAAGCAATTCTCCATTTGATATAGCACACAGATTATCAAATATTTGCTGCATAAAAGTATATCAAATAGATAAATATAATTAATATAAGATGCTAAAAATACTGTAGCAAATACAAGCATCTAAATAAAATCGTCATCACAATTTTACCTTTTGTTGCCACAGGCATTTGTAAGTGGCAAACTGATTCGGAACAATAGAGCACATAAAGTTTGTACTGTTATCAGTGGAAGAGGAAAATGAAAACAACTTTCCCATAGTAGATGCACATTCTCTGAAGTGTTTCAATTTCTCGCCAAATACACTGGCAGCAGCAAGTTGCTTCTTTTGTATCTGGATAAGCTGACTGAGGAAAGAAATGGACCTATGAACCTAAAGATAACCAAGTTCACATTCAATTTACCAAATCCATGACAACAAAATAAACTTATAAGGCACACAAAAAGAGGATGGTTATCATATTCAATCCTACAAGATAGTGACGAAAGCAATTAAATAGACACGAGAACCAATCTTTTGCAAAGCAAAGAAAAGGAGCAAGGTGATGAGATACAATGAAAAATAGAGGGGAAAGAAAAAGACGAAAACCAAAATGAAACTACTAAAGTAAAAGAATAAAGAGGATTATTGATCATGACATTAAAATTTTATATGAAACAAATCAGAGACCTTGTACAGTTATACTACCAATATTTAGAAAAAATATGTTTACCTGTTGAGAATCTATATCACCGTGAGGCTTGATGCATATCTCCTTTAGAAGGCGCACAGACATAACACTCTTAAAGTAATGCTCAATAGCTGTCTTCCACTCCATTAGGGAGCTTTCTTCAGTGGCATCATTATCTTTGAGTTTAGCATCAATTTCCAAGGATGGACTAGTGAACCTACTGTTTTCAAGAAGTAGACACTCCATTTTTCCAGAAAGCTCAATGAACCACCAATCTTCATGTTGAACCTGTATTTTTTAAATAAAAAGATAGGAAGAAAATTTAAAAACAAAAAAAAGTTTGTTGTTAATGCCGGATAGCACCGCGAAATGCAATGGCGGTACAGCGGAGTGGGTGCTATTGCAAAAACTAAAATTCAGTGTGCAAAGTATACATAAATACACAAAATTAAAGAGACCTTCATACTCAATAATTAAAGAACCAAAACCAAAACCATAAAATTTAAACAAAGAAAAACATCACTGCACCAAAAGTAGGAAGAAAGTAACAATTGTTTCTGAACATAATGAAGAACATAATTTTACCCTTAAAAGGTCTGAATTAGCATTTAAACTCTTAAAAAAAGACAAGGTTTGAAAAAGGGTTTTGAGGAACTTCGCTCCCAAACCCCAACAGTGGCTGCCATAGCGGTTTGGGGGCGCAGTAGCGGCCGCTACACCCGCAATTGTTAATGGCGTCTCGTGGGCCAAAAGTGCCGCACAAACTCTACTACCCAATGCTACTCTGCTATAGCAAGCTATTGACAACATAGGAAACAACAAAATATTTTCACCAATTCTTAATGAATAAGTAATCTAGACAATCATGAAAAGAAACAGCTAAACTTCACCCACCTTGTGTGAAGTCAACCCACTAGCTCTGAAGAGGTTGAGAAGATGATCAAAAGCTTTTCTCTTCCTATAACTACTTTTATCGTCCTTCCAAATGTTACTGAAGTCAACTGCTTCAATATAAAGATTTTCAACCATATGCCATGCATCTTTCCATCCTTCTAGGTTAAGTGTATGCTGGGAATCGCGATAAGATCTCAATATGCTTCCATATTCTGCACAACATACCAGTTTCTCAGTATTTTACAATAAGAAACGAAACTGACAAAATAAGACTAGAAATACCAAAAAGAAAGTGACAAGAAAACAAGAAGGAAAACCTTCAACATTTTTCTGTTGTAAAAACAAAACATTAAATGTTGATGTTTTCTTAAGCTGCAAATTCTGAAAAGCATTGTCCAGCGCCATGCTGCAGTTTTCAAACCATATCGACCTACACCAGCAATTTCAATTTAAAAATAAAAAACAAAATATTAAATTACAGAAGTCCATGAGCTGTCAGATAAGATAACCTGTTTTCATCACTGAATAATGGCAAATCCGTAGCATTACTGACTGAACCCTTAATTAAAACTTCACGAAAAGGTTGTTGCAGAATATCCTTCACCAATAAGAAGAGAGCACCATATAAAAAAATAGATCCAAAAAAATTATAGCAATCACTGAAAATACAAATTATGAAAACACCGTAATATAAGAACTGATATCACTACAAAAATGCTCCGCGATTACATAATGGATTTATAAATATTATGGATACTTGTAGGTATCCACAATCCAACAAAGACTTCACTTTTAATATGTATTTAAAAACTGATGCATAGATACAGTTATATAAAAAAATTTAAATTGGGAGGAAACCAAAATCTAATATGAAGCCAATAAAGCTAGATAAAAACATATCTAGATAGAGTTCTAACATAAAAAATACATACCGAATACTTAAACGATGTACTATATCGCAAACATGAAAGTCAATTCAAGGTTCTTGGAACGTATTGAAATTAGAAAAGAGGCCAATAGTTCACATCAAAAAACTAAGCCAAGGGAAGGAACAGTGAAATAAGGTTAAAAAAAAATCAATCATCATTATAAAAGTTTGATGCTTACGGTATACTTCTGTATAAGCTTTTTCAGCTTTTGCCGACTCTTTTTCAATTTTTCAATTGATGCATAAGTCTTATCATCCTCCCATCGACATAGTTTCACCAATTCTTTCAGTTCAATTAAAATTTCTTTCCTGCTAGCATCAATGTACTTCGATATACTGCACAATTGCATAATTATGTATTCAAACGCATAATGAGCCCAATGAAAAAAATAAATAAAAGAAAAGAAACTGGACAAACAACAACTGAAAGGAACTCACTTTGGTAAGAACTGCACGTAATATCCAAAAGTATTGTACAAGAATGTTGGCATCCGACAAGGACTGCAGTGTTCAGTAATGAAGAAAAAACACTATTATATTTGCAAATAAAAGTAATTTCACAACAAAATACTAAACACTTGCAGCAAAATATGATGTGCCAGGAGATTTTGAAAAAAAATGTATGTTTTCTGGATGGGGGGATGGGCAAAACATAATGTACTAAATCATTTACTGGCATCCATAAGCGCTTTCATTGTTTTTATATAGAGGAAAACATTCCTATTCTATTGAACACTCTAATAAGTAGAACTAAAAATATACCTGGAATTAATTTTTAGGGATGCACTGATATGATTTTGACCAAGGAAAGCATAAAGAAGCTGAAGACGCTTTCTAAATTCCCCAATGCTAGACAACTCAATGAAATCTTTCAGGCTACAAGATTCATATGAAAATAAAAGTTACTCTACAAACAAGCAACAAAATCTAAGAGATGAAAAAACAAATATTAGACTGAGTCTTAATTACATAACTTACCTTTCGACAATTGATTGATCAGAAGTAGTGGATGGAAGAAGAGAGTACAGAGGAAACCACAACTGCAGCAAGAGTGAGATAAAAAGAAATAAGCTATTGCTAATTTAGAACAACAACTTCCCCAGACTCTGATGTACACGGAGAACTTTATACATCATTATTTTAATATGACTAGAAAAAGAAGCTAATGATAATTTCCTGCCCTAGAGTAGTAAGTCAAATATTAAAATTTCACCCCTAAGGTACTAGATTCGTGATTATAAATTTATTATTAACCATACAGCCCATTCTCCTGTTTTCATTAATTAATAATAGGTACAGGAGCAATCATTTCGGAGATTAGGAGTTGAATGGTCTAACATTACGTGTGACCAGTACAAGGTTTTATTGCGCCTATTGGTTTATATGGCCAATCCACCTAAAGTGGGAAAAGCCTTTCGTCTTTTAAAGTGCAACTCCTAGCAGGGCCATCACTAGTGTTTTCGGTTCTTTTTGTAGACTATCATTTCAAAGTACAAATATTAAAAGAGAAAAAAGTGACCTAGCACTATAAAAGCTTTCAGGCGACAAACTATTGTGGGATCCTACGATACAAATATAACAAATTATGATAACAAAATGAAGTGACGTGCCACTTACTTTTTTAGCATTGTTTTCGTACTGATCCGTCACCTCATCAAGCAACGCAGGCCAAGAACCCAGTTCTATCTTTTGCCATGATGACATCAGATCATAAACAGACCTCAACTGATCTGCAGATGATTAAAACCAGAAAAATTAGTAAAAACACAAAGTAGACAATTGCAGATACATTAGTTAAAGGAAAGTGCATACTTGGAAAGGAGAACTTTGAATGATTTTCTTGCATAACTTGAGCCTTGTGAAGTAAAAACTGCAAGCCTGAAAAAGCCTGTAGAGGAAAGAATAGATGAAGACTAAACCTGGATGAAATTATTTTGCTTTCAATTCTTATCAACACATATGTTAAGCGGAAAATTGTGGTAGGGCATATGAGTATATGACAACTTCATTAGCACTAGAGGTTCAAACACCTTTCCAATTATATTAATCTCTACATAGGAAATCAAGTTTTGTAAGAGATGGCAATCTAGTCAGTAACGTATTATTACCTTTGCTAGAGGGATATCAGATGGAAGAGTCAGGAGCATGTCAATGACAACCAAAAAATTTTGAAGATCATTCTGTTCTTCCCACTCATTTAGATTGGAGAGAATCTGCTGTCTTAGGGGTGCAAGTACTTTCAGCATTTGTTCAATCTCGTGAGCATTTGAATCCTTGTTCCATAAAGAATAAAAAGATAAACATGTCATAATGCAACCTTAAATAAAAAGAGGAAAAAGTCCAAGGCTCCAAATATAAAAACAACAGAACTGGGAAATACCTTGTAAAAATTGTATCTATTTGTAGATTTGGATGACGAAAGAAACTTCTTTCCATAGTCAATAGAGAGATAAAATAAGTGCTCTGGAATAAGTTTAGCATCTAAACTGGCCAAATTTGGAGAATGGACACCTGAGCGGACGAAAAATATTTAGAATTAGAAAATATTATATAAAATCATAAGCAATGTTAGACACGAGTTCAAATTATATCCAGAACTTATTATTACCTTCAATTAAATTGATACCCAATTTATATGACTCGCTGAAGGAATGCAACCAGTCTTCATCAGAAATTTTAAAGATTCCAGGCTGAAAAAAGAAGTCATATAACTATGAGATACAAAAAAACTGCAAATTAAAAAATAAACAGCACTAGTATAGATGGACGACCACTGAAAACAAATTATCAACACACAAGTTATACACAAGTCATATCACTCACTCTGTTGTATAAGGTGATCATGAGAATTACATGTTGAAATAATTAATCATTAGACTCGATAATATTTGATTCTATCTTTATTGTGCTTTTATTTAACTCCTGAAGTCACGCCTAAATTAGTGGAGCGTTTTTATGTACTCACTGCTATAAAAGGAGCACCTTTATATTGGAATAAACATACTTTATTAGAGTATGGTGACTTGGAGAAGGGGAATTACATGGAGCAACCTCTTGGGAGTGTAACCTACTATGCAAATTGCATAAATCTTTATATGGCTTGAAACAATCACCTTGGACATGGTTTGAAAGATTTAGCAGAGTATTGCATCAATTAGGGATTGATCTGCTGTGAAGCAGATCACTCTGTATCAAACAAATATATCTATCTAGTGGATTATGCTGATGACATTGTGATTACTGGTGATGACTCTGAAGGCATCAAGGCATTAAAACAACACTTATATCAGAACTTTCAGACTAACTCATCCTTACAAGAAATTCAATCCCAATCAAGTCTAACTCAACCTTACAAAACCGACATGAAAGGTGAGCAGTGCCACTATTTATAAACTCATCTCAAGCCTTATATTTATCCTATGTGAGACTAGGGTCTTCCCAATATCGATAAAAAACTTAATTAAGATAAAGCCACAGAGACCATTATTATAAGACTCTTATCATATTTACAAGAAGTCTCCAGTTAAACAATAAGGCATAAAGTCTTTCAAACAATAAGGCATTAAGACTTCTTCAGCGCAATATTGCAAATCATATTCCAACTTAAAAAGAAGTCAAGGCTACACTAACTCACAGCTTGGACTAGATCATCAGATCCAAATAACTGATTATGAATGAGAACCACATTGTCAAGGATAGACTCTTCCAGATGCTTCCATTCTTCATCCGATATTTCATATACCTCTGAGGACTCCATCTGATTAATTGAACAGGATTCATTTCAGATGACTAATATATACAACATAGAATCCATTTATCACAAACAGGCATCTAGCAAACAAAACAAATCTTACCTTGTCAGTGGATTTTTCTTCAAAAGAAAATTCTTTCCATTCTGAAAATGCTTCAGCTGCAATTGAATTTGCAAGAGCTGGTATTTCAACCTCAATAACACTCTCAATTTGGAATTCTCGAGACTTAAACTTGAACTGTTGAGCATCATAATCGCTTTTTGATTTAGCATCAACTTTCATTTTCATCCAAAGGCTGGAAAACTCATCAAAGATTCTTTGCAAAAGCTGGTAGAGAAGATATAGTGTGTTATAAGCAAAGAATGATCTCAACAGATTCAAATAAAAATGAATAGTTGGCACAGAAAAACAGAGCATGGAAACTGACCGTATAAGATTTACAGTCAATCATTTTTGCATTTGCTACAGAATATGCAATTTGAACAAGAATGTTCCAGTAGATGGTAGCTCTACATCGCACAGATACCTGATTTCAAAATCCAGATAACAACTAAATAACAAAACAAAACAAAACTTGTACAATCAATATTTATATATTAGAATTTGAACTTAAACCTATAATGTTTTTACCTTCGTATCGGAAGAATTGCCACTTGAAAGAGTAATAAGTCTTTCCATCAAACCCACATTCAAATAAAAGTCTGTCCCAAAATCAAGCTTATAGGACGGATGCAAGTCTAACCCAACATACTCAACGGAAATGAACTTGCGTGAAGCAGCTCGGGGGAAGCGCATAAGTGCATATATCGTTTCCTGAAAAGCTCATGATGTCAGCTTTCAAATGTAAAATAAATGAATTTATACATGAAAACATTCAAAAAATGACAATTACCATAACCAGGTTGATGTTTTCATGCCCGACTTTTCTCAAATATTCTTTTTCTAAAGTGCTTGACAGAACAAGTGATAACCCAAATTTCATCTCATACACAGCAACTTGAATTGGTTGAATAATGTCATTAAATGCTGAGTACTCATCCATCAACCGATTAATGAAAGACATTGCTGTTTCCTAGAATTCAAAATAAGAAATAAAAATAAATGACAGCACAAGGATAATAACTTTTGGTAAAACCTTCGAGAGGTGGGTCTAAGAATATGACAAATGAATATAAATTTAAAATTTGCCAGTGAAATTAGTATTGTTTTTTAACTTCCGTCCTTTCTTCTACCATGATAAATTTTATGTAGTTTCAAGAAGAACATAATGAACGGGATTATCTGATTGCTTAGATGGAAGGTTAGCCTCAAACCAATAACCAAGGGTGAAACTAAGAATCGGACTGGTGCAAATATATGGCTTGGCAAGATCGCTGGGATGCAAAATAACTGATACATTTACTCTAGTCCTGGAAAATTTATATCACAATTGTTAGGATTTTCTAAATTCAAATATGAATCACATATCAGACTTTGGCAGGAATTGCAGGTTGTGGATTTCAACTGCTTAGTTTCTACCTTTGTTACTAGAATATCTGATTAGAGACTAATTTTACAAAATCCTTCCTTTTCTTTTGAATTCAATTTTTCCCAAAATTATATGACCACTAAACTTCATAATTCAAATCTCATGTGGCTTGATCGATTCTAAACAGCTATTCATTTCTGTATTGTCACCATGTTTGATAACATTGGGTTTACTTGATGACATTTTGACTGGACATTACAACAACAAACAACCAAGCCTTATCCTACTAAGTAAAGTCGGCTACATGGACCAAACTATGCCTTAATGTTCTATCAAAACCATGTTTCTATCCAAAATTTTAACATCATCCAGGTATGCAATGATCATGCAACACATTGTTTCCAGACAATGACTTAGCATTCACTTTATTACGTATCTGATTCACATCATAGAGATTTGACAGTTTTACGTAGGTTGTCTAAAAGATAGTAGAAATAATAGTAGAAAAGATAGTAAAAACTGACTTAGGTAGTTTGGAAATATAGAGAGAAGACCTAAACATTTAATAGTAACGAGAGTAGATAAAAAAGTGATTAATCAAACAACTAGATGAGAGATGAATGATGGTCCCTGTCCCGGGTCCAAGAAGTAGATTCCCTTAAATTTCTAATAAATTCTCATGTGTTTCTATTAAATCTAAAGACTACTATATTCATTTCTTAATCACTTCAAAATACAATTGAGATTGATAACTTTTACTTTTATTATAAATAAGACAGATTTACTAACAGCTTTATGATATTTTTAAATCTAATTACAGCAAGATGATTCAAATAAAATATAAATTTATTTTCAAATATTATAAACAAAATATGCATTTATCATATTCATAAGACTATAAACTAAATATTAACATTTAAATGAGAAAACTAAAAATATATATACACAGTAATCCAAATTAAGTCAACCTTTATGACATTCCTAGATAGTTATACCTGCCAACTGTGAGTGCAGTCAATAACTTGTTGTATTTAAAATGAGAAAACAAAAAACATTTATACACAGTAATCCAAATTAAGTCAACCTTTATGACATTCCTAGATAGTTATACCTGCCAACTGTGAGTGCAGTCAATAACTTGTTGTAGATCCTCTGCGTCAACATTACTCACCAAAACTTCCAAAGCAGCAACATGTTTGAGAAACTCGTTACATTCATTCATCAACTTCTTGTATTTCCAGGATTCAGAGCGGAACACAATCTGAGTACAATACAAATATAATTAAAAGAAATGGAAAACGCAGGGAAGGACACCCACAAACATAAAGATCATTTACACACTTCCAGTCAAATTGTAAATTATTGATAGAAACTGGGAAATAAAAATTTGAAAGATATCTTTGAGAAAATAACAAAACATTAACTAAGATTATAAAAACCTTTCTTTGCAGCTTTCTACGCTCTGCCTGAAGCTTTTCTAGCCTTTCAGCCTTTCTTTTATCAGCTTCTACTGTCAAAAACTGTCCTGCTAAATACCCGCACTCTTTCCGCACCTGAAAAGAATTTAATAAATGAAAACAAATTCACTTTACAGATGTACAGAGCTATATACCATGTAGGAACTGTGATGATGATGATGAAAAATATTGGGTGATGTATTAAATACTAAACAAGAGCTTAATATAATAGAAAACCAAAATGCTATCTGTCAAATCAAAGCAATTTTTGGAATACCTGAATTTCAAGTTCAAGTGATGATATTGTTTCTTCAAGCTGAGTGTACTTGCAATAGTACTTCATGGCAGGATCAACTTCATTATAGCTCAGCAAGAGATGAATGCGCAATGCTCCAATGTGCGCCCATGCACAACCAATAATATAATTGAAATTAAAATCTGTTACATATGAAGAAGAAGAAAAGTTAGAAGTGGCATGGTTTAAAATCATGAACCAGAGAGATTGTAATTATATATTTTGATTAATTGAGGGGATGAGACAAATAATTACCAGCAGTAGCGGACTGAAGATACAGCTTTCTAAGCAGGGGAACAATGAACTTATTCACTGAGTTTTTCAATCTGTAGTGTCTGGATGAAGTAACAAGAGTGCTCACCAAATGGATGCTTTCTTCCTACACTCAGTTAACGAGGGAATGAGAATAAGACCACCGAAGTATTCAATACAATCAATGTACTTTTATATACACATTTGCATGTATTCTCCAACTAAGAGCATCAATAGTACAATATAAATTGGAGCAATATATGTCCTACCATGTATTCTATGATTTCCTTGTGCTACGAAAACCTCCCCCAAAAGCCTAACATATTAGTTAACTAAGGGATAAAGCTCATGACTAATTTTGAGCCAAATGTCATCCCAATAGTTGATTAGCACTAAATGTTCAGAATATCAGAAGAACACGGACAATTCAATGACATCAAAACATGTTTTTCTCATTTTCTGAACATACTAAAATGAATGAACATTGTAACTAAAATTTATATTTATCACAAAACATCCCGGAGTTAACACTTCAATTAAAGAACCATTGAGATTTATGTCGTAAATTTGGATTAAGTTCATTATTTTTTTGGTGTTCTTCAAAAGCAAATTGTGAATTGTTTATATAAAATAAGCACATGCACATGTGTGGTTTTATCAGAGAACAGCCTCATAGACCTCTACGACAGCTTCACTTCATTTAGCATTATCCTAATAAATAAGTTGTGTAGGTATTCATCATAAGGGCTTAGAATCTGTGATTGAGCCTAACTCATTTATACAAAACCGCCTTGTGAGGTGAGGATTGTCCCCGCTTAAAAACACAGCACATGTCATATCTCTAAGCAATATCTCTACGCAATGTGGGACTAAATCCACCCCTTCAAACCCAACGCAATGTAGGTGTTGGACTTGGAGGCTGCAATTAAAGCAAGCCAAATGCCAACCGCAATGAAGGCGGAATTTCTAACACACCCCCTTACGCCCAGGTCTCAATGAGCCTGAAGAGTGGACAATGCAGAAAACCCAACAATAGATCTAGGATAGGCTCTAACACCATCTTAGAATGTGTAATTAAGTCTAACTCGCCTCTACAAAACCAGCTTGTAAACTGAGGATTGCCCAAATATCTCTACGCAATCTACTCCTTCAAACCCAACACAATGTAGGTGTCCGAAGCTACAAATAAGGCAAGCCAAATGTCGTAATTAGGCGACTAGGGGCGGATCAAATGTCGTAAGTAGGCGACTAAGGGCGAACCATGACACTCTTCCTTTTCAAAACAACAAAAGAAGTCGAAACAAAATCAAGAATTTAAATAAATAAAAAGAACATACTGTAGCAACGTTTCTCTCAAAAGAAGAAAAGTGTAACTTAATTGCAGCATATTGTTCAGCTTCAAATGATTTCCTGTGTGCATAAATAATCTGCATTTAAGCAAAGCAGTAAACATTAATTAGTTGAACAATTTTAGGTAAGTTATGTGCAATCTGTTCAATGAATGATGAATGATAAAATATATAAAAAAAATTAATATTACCTGCTGGAACAGGGCACGAGCACCAGACATAAGAAACTTAGGCAAATATTCCCCATGATGAGAGCAATTCCACAAATTGGACAAGGACACTCTACACTTGAGACATTGCACCCAAAATTCCTTGATAGCGTGTGAGCTTTTCCTGAATATGTGATGAGCAATGATGAGAAATTCTGTAGGACGTGTAAAGATGGGTGTGCCAGTCTCATGACTCTCAATATCCACAAGTAACAGATAACAAATACTCATATCCAACAAATAGATACAATCAAGAAAAAGATGCACATTGACTAGTATTTAACCAGAATGTAATTGAAGAAAAATAGCTGCTATCAGTTTTAAATTCAATAGTGATTTGTCTACAAAAGTATTGGTAAACATCTTGTATTTAGAAGTGTTCAATTATGGTTGTTAATTAGGAGTGTTAAATGGTGGTTGTTACTTGTGATTTCTAAGATCCCCAATTTATATAGTTTTCAAAAACTATGTCATGCATATTCGTTGCAGAGAATTTCCTCAATCAACTTACTGTAGAATATGCTACGATGTGTATTGGTTTTAATAATCCAGCTGTAACTGTGTTTTACATGCTGTTCTTGAGTAAAGTAAACACTATTCTTTCTCTTACTGAATCTCTATACAAAAGAAAAACCTTCTCATATTTCATGGGCAAAAGCCCCAAAATTGAAATTACTAATGATATGTACCAAATGAATGTTTTCACTTTTGTTGTGTATAGCTTCTGTTTAAAACAGCAGGTAGTGCAATACTAAATAACAAATAAAAAGAACTCACGTGATCTGTAGCACAGTTGCAGCACACACAGGCTGAATGAGCATGTGGGGTAGTGCAATACTAGTGTTATCAAAACCTTCAATCTTGGAGAAATTCTGGTGCAAGAACAAATAAGATTGATGGCTCAAAAAGCACACAACCACGAAAAACTAAATATGCAAAAAGAGAACTTGCACGCACACTAACCTTAACAAAGTCAGGAAAGCATGCCCACAAAGACTCGTGCCAGTTAAACCACATCTCGAGAATAAAGCTTGCAATTTTCATATTCACTACAACAAAAATAAATTAAATAATCTTGTGAGCCTATTCACAACAAAAAAAAACGTTAAATGAGACAAGTCTGATTTCGTGCACCAACCTGCATCCATTGAAGTCCATGCATTCAGGGTCCACAAGATTTTTTGATGTGGTGAAAACATTTGTGGGGGTCTTGAGGAGGAACTCAACGAAAAGTTTAAAGCAGCATCCAAAAGGTTGGAAAGACGTCCCACAACCTATAACCAGATAAGCAGAGAAAATTAGGTTTAAAACAATCCATTATGCATACAGCCTACTTTAATAGAAAGAGTGCGATCTAATAAACCAATTCTTCATTTAAAATCAAAGTGTAGATTCTCTTGGAAAATACAGTAAATACCAGATAAGAAGGAATTACTATTAACACTGAAACAATTTACCAATAAATAAGTATTTAGATACGCATACTTATTTGAGTAGCTGAATAGACAATCTACCAATAAACACATAAATAGCAAACTGTTATGAATATTACTTTCTGTAACCCTTCAAGTTCGTCCAAAGGCACAGATGTGAGCTCCTTTAGTAATTCCATGTCCCAGAATAGACTGGTAGCATCAGCTGGAGGCAACGTATCCTGCCAGCCCTCAAATACAGTCTTTTGGCACAACAATTCCGATGTAGATGAACAACAAGAAGCTAGACTTTCTGCATAAGTTGAAAGATCTTTGGATCCAGTTTTCATTTTCAACTTGTTCTGTTCATGTTCTAACCTTCCTAACAGCACCTGTAAATCAAGCACAGTTAACAGATCAAAGAGAAACACATGCATTTAAAGTTTTCAATGACAATATTAAAGACATAAACCTGATATGCTTCATCTAACTTCTCAATAATATGAGTACCATCATCTTCATGGCTCCGTTTCGCTACCATAAAAGAGGAGTTGGACATATCTACAGGGTTACAGAATAAAGAATGAAATAATAGTCATTCTTAAATAAACATATAAGCTATATATCAAAGGCAAATAAAATTGGCATGTGTGCACAACCAATCAATGACAGAACCAGAAACATCCATGCTACATATTTTAAGAGACTATCACACATTCCATAGATTTTGATTATCAAGCATATATAGGCCGACATTGGTAAAATTAACAATCATCATAGATGGGTATAACTTTATAATCCATTGGGCTAAAACTTCTCGAGAGAACTATGATCTATCATGATTAGGACAGCACATTGCCATAGAATTATAAAGCATATACGCCAACAACAAATAAACAATTTGTTTGTCTGGTTGACCAAATTCTGCTCTAAACATGTGTTTGATGAAAACTTTCAAACATGAAATGAAGTCAACCACATATATGCAGAATAAATATTTAATTATCCCAAAACGAATAATAAAAAGGATAGATGCTGCAACGCCAGAAAACTATTGGAACTACAAAACTATTTGAAAAGATGAACCCATCTATGATAGCTTTAAGGAAATTGGAAATTATCATGGCGTGTTGAGATTTGAACTACAAATGAGTGAGTGAGGAGACCCCAATTAATTGCCTAGAACAATAATAAGGGAAAATATATTACCAACATACCTTGCATTACAAGGAAGCGAAGATCATGATTCAATGCCACGATAGCATCGGCATGATGACTCATTCCTGAGTTTTCCCAACAGAGAAGTTAATTGGTTGCTAAATATATACTAAACTTTCCCATGGAAAAAAGAAAAAAAAAAGGAATGCATAAGTAAACCTTGATTACTAATGTTTGCTCTCTTCCTTGGCCAGAGTGATTCCGACAGTTTTAAAAGCTGCTGATTTTTATCATGTAAATCAGACGAGGAGGGCAAAAATGGATGACCACCATGAATCCACAGCAAAGATTTTTCTGAAGATGAAAATCTTTTCAAATTTTTGCTCTCCATCTATTTAAGGGAAGAGAAAAAAGTTAATTACTTTCTGAAAATAGTAGAAAATATAAACATTATGCTTAGCTTACCAAAAAATGGTTTGCAGCTTCAGGACAGATAGTCATAAACTTCTCGGCATCTTTCAGCAATGAATGCCAAGAAATTATCATCTGGTCAGACATTGAAGAACTGAAGTATCGCCAGAATAATACATGATCCTCAATAAGGTCAGAGTATAACTGTATTATATCATCAAATGATGTATCTTCAATGAGCTTAGGAGTTGATGCTACGAGTTTCATAAGGAATTCATCTTCCAACACATGAAGAGACTTCAAAACTGGACGAAAGTAACTCATTGCATCTGTAAAATTATACTGAATCTCAATAAACCGTTGCTGGTAAGTTAACCTTAGCGGATCAAAGCAACGAATGGCATTACAGAGATATTTAACTTCGCTGTTTGGTGCTGCCAAATCAACAAAATCTAGGGATAACAATGGCCTCAACTGCATATCAACATCTAGTTTGCTACGGCATAAAATATATTCCCAAATTGGATGTTTAATCATATCTCCTATCAGATTATGGAAGTTAGGGAAGAACTTTTTGCAGAAAGGGTGCAGCTGAGAACCAAACCAATCAAACCTGAGAAGATATAACTTCAAATCACTTTCCGTTGCTTGTTCAATTGTCCAATTAGCTGCAAATAAGAGCCTTTTGTTTGCCAATTCTGAATTGAATACAAATTCACTTTCGCAGTGTGACATTGTCCCAATTGAAGTCTTAGGAAACTGGATATCATGCAACAGCCTCATATCCATCAAATATGGCCTGACGTGACCACCAGTAGTTTGCGAAATATCTCCCGAGTGCCTTCTCTGAGCATTTTGGTATTCATGTGATGCATATTGAGATCCCAGGAACTCCAGATACATGCAATTCTGTTTGATTGAAGCTTCTTTTGAGTAATATATATAATCTCTTAACCTTAATGTAACTGGCCATCCTCCTGGTAAGCCCAAAGGACATTCTGCCAAAGGATCATATCTAGACAAACCAGTTACTGACAAATATTTTGATTTTGCAAAATTGATAATTTCTTCCCCTTTGACATAGAATGACGAGAGATATGTATGCTCCCAACTCAACTGTAGACTCCAGATGGGACGGCATCCATTCATGAGAAGCTGCCAAAATAGATGGACCCAGTGTGAAAGTTCAAGATATGTAATGTGAATATTAAGCTTGGAACCTTCACTTTTAGCATACATGTGGGCTCTGGCCATTGAATCAATCAATTGAGCAACTGGGATACCAGATAAACTGAGAAATCTGTTTACATCTTTTAGTTCAATAATCTCAGGACTTCCACTTCTATCATCCAAAGCCCAGTATGGCTCCATCATAAATATTTCAACTCCTCTGTTACGCATAGCTCTAGAAACCTCACCATAGCGAGGATTAACTGTGAGAAACATGCGGAAATTTTGGTGTGGGTGGATAACCAACGGATTTCCATCAACAATTCCACGCTCATTGACCGTGATTGATCCATTAGGTTCAACTAAAGAGTTAATCCTATCAAGAACCTAGAAACAAAAACAAGTAGCAAAAAAAATTATAAGTACAGATTGATACTGCTATCCACAATAACTTATGACAAATAATTTATATCAAATATTTTCAAAGGCTGATAGTGGATGATGGTGGTCAGCCAAAAATCTGCCATAATAATATGGTAGATGGCACCGTGGCCTATGACACAGAAGCATGGCTGCTACAATAAAAGTATAATACATAAAAACTACCAAAATAGAATTGCGGAATATAATAAAAATAACTAAAAATAGAACATAAAAATACACACTGATAAGCACAACATCACACCCAAATAAAAAGTATCAATATTATATGCATCACATACCGTGGGATTACATAAATTTGCATTCTCCAATACAATCCATTCCCCTCGCTCTATAGCCTTGATCAGTAATCCTGTAACCCATTCAAATTTTGTGGAAGCCAACCTTTTCTGATCATCTGCTTTGAGTTTTAAAATTGTATGCTTGACCAAATCAAGATCCCGGATTGAATAAGATAAGAGAAGAGAATTCTTTTCAATATACAACTTTAATTTTTCAATGATCTCGTCTAACAAACTAAGAGAACAAATTATATTCTTCCAGTTTTCAAGATAACTTGAAGCAGAAGTTAAGTTCTCAAATTTAGATGAAAAAGCAACCCATCTTCTATAAAAATCTGTTTCCATAAAAGTTGCTCCATTTGAAACCTCCAGTTGCAAACTACAGAACTCATTAACATAGCTCTCGATTTTAGCAACAACTGTGCGAAAGTTACGCAAGGCATCATATTGTTCAAACGATCCCAGCAATTCAGAAATATCAGTGGCGGATGAGAGATTTACTTCATTCAGTACATTTCCTGTTAGGGCAGCAAGTAATCTTAACAATTTAGTTTTCCCTGAGCATGATGGGCCAACCAAGATACATAACCATTGACGCTCTACACAAAGAGCTGCAGCTTCCAAACTTTGACAAATTTTAGGTTGTATCAGGAGATGATTGCTTGAGGTAGTATAAAATTGGGTGATATTCCTCTTAATAGCAACATTCCCCACAAATAAATTATCTGAATTGAGTTGAACACGAGGATATGGATTTATAGATGGTGTCGCCTTAAATACCTCCTCGAAGACCCGTAAGACTTCTTTGCGATCAGCTGCCGTACGCATTCTTTGAATATAAACAATGTTCAAGAAGGAATGTAATGCCTCCAAATGCTTAGGTGCACCTAAATTAAATACAATGAAACATCAAGATAAAAGAAAAGAATTCAGCATGGGATATCGGTAATAAAAGGAAAAGCTGGAAAAACAGAAATGTCAAATCAGAAGCATAATGAATTCAAATAACAGACCTTCAATTATCTCACAAGATCGAAACACATCGCGAAGATTAAATTCCCATGGGAAGCCATCCTTTGCAAATTTTTGATTCAGCATGATTTCTTCGTGCATCCTTTTATTCAATAAGATCAACATTGAAAGTAA
This sequence comes from Vicia villosa, assembly GCF_029867415.1. Classification (NCBI taxonomy): domain Eukaryota; kingdom Viridiplantae; phylum Streptophyta; class Magnoliopsida; order Fabales; family Fabaceae; genus Vicia; species Vicia villosa. The sequence continues at coordinate 1,559,884 of NW_026704990.1, read as the reverse complement.
AGGCTCCGGGATAGCTGGAAATTTTGATTTGCAAATTGACAGATAATCATCCTCAACTAGCTCATCCACATATACCTATCATCCACGACCAAAGAGCACTTAATGCATCTTGTATATTTAGCACATAAAAAACATGTCTACGAACAAAAAAACATATTTTTACAAACATAATAAATTTGAAAGAAGGAAGTAATAAGATTTCCCTATGGTTTTACAAGATTTTTAAGTAACTTGGAGTTTGGATTTTTCTAGTTAAACTTGTTTTGAAGTCCTCCTTCCAACTTCTCGAGGACCCCATTTAAATACAAAATTAATATTCAACAATCATACCTTGGTAAATCGATTTAGGAATGATCTTGGAAGGCCTTTCCGGCCACCTCCTTGATGTGATGGATTCTGACACGCAAAAATTCTAAATGATGGAGGACACTTATAAGTATTACCCAGCTCCGGTATAAACACCTCAGCTCGATGGTCCAGAATAGCATTCAAACCCTGTGTCAAAGAGTTGTGTTACAACTCATTCTGTATGCTGGTAAAACCCTTACTCCCACAACACAAAATTTGAAGAAGAGAAATCGGAAAAGCAATAATTAAGGTAGAAAGAATATAATGGTGCTGATAAAGAGGTGATGAAAATGAAAACAGACGAACAGGTAGAGGTTAACATTTATCAAGAACTTACTTCTAAAACAGATTGTGGGGCAAGATTAAGCTCATCCAGCAAAACCCAACAGCCTTCCTTCAAGGCCTGCACAGACATGATAACTTGAAGTTAAATACATATCAAAAGCAGAGAAGAATGCAATAACTATCACTTTAAGACTTTTCAACCTGCAATAAAATCCCATCAGACCAAGAAAACTTCATCCCTTCATCACTTTCCACAGGTAAATCAGACCCCAGCAGATCCATCATATCAGTCTGCACCAAAAATACATAGAAAAATAAAATTCCACAAAGGACTTTGCAAAGACAGAACATGTTAGGAACCCAAAATTTGCATTGAAAAGATAGAACACTTTTATTAAGAAAAAAGAAAAATAATATGAGAGACCTCTCCTAAAAGGGTTTCCCCTTGTACAATAAAGTCACTACTCTATTCACATTCACAAAGATTACAATAGTTTGTAATACCATCTCTAACTTCATAACCTGCCTATTTATACACAATAATCTTAACTACCCCATTAGCTAATAACTTCCCAAACTAACTCCTTATCTCAAATTCTAACACTCCCCCCTTTATTTTCTATCCTAACAGAAAAAAAGTTGGGTAAATTATTACTGACCTGTTCAGATAAGTTTATTCGCACAACTCTATGCCCAGAATATTTACCCAAGGCAGTGATTAGACTTGTTTTCCCAACACCTGGACTACCTTCAAGTAAAACTGGTAACCAGCATCCAAATAAAACACAAATATAAATATAATTTAAATGAGAAATTGCTGATGGAATTGAAAGAGAAAATAAATAGAAAAAAACAGTAACCCCATGCAATAACACTCCTCTCCATTCATGGTGGATTCAAGAGAGAAGCGTCAGACACATTGTGGATTTAAGGTTAATGTGGACAGACTTATCTTGCATTAGCAAGAGACTGGTGGTAACACAATAACATAACCAGTAGATAAGATAACAGAATATAAGGATAACCAAGATGTAAATAAAAAAACATACCAGGCTTTGGAAGCTGCATAGCCCGCAAAACTCTAGAGGCATTCCTGCGGGTGGTCGGCGCTTTGAATTCAAACCCACCGTCCTCACAACTGCTGAAACCTATATAAGCAGAAAACAAAAGTCATGCAGAATAAAGCACATGTGGCTATCTATATGGTTGTATTTCAGAAGAAAAAAATATTTAAAAAAGGGAGCAAAAAAAGCTACAGTGTGGGGGAAAAGTCAATCCTTGTAAACACTAAAAGAAAACAAATAATTAAATAAAACCGAAAATAAATTCATCCATGATATCTCTCTATCTCTTCAACAGTAACACAAATTCAGTAGCTAGATGACTAATCTCAAATATATCACTACTTGGACCAAATTAAGCTTTAATGTGACAACAAAGAACTGGGCAAAAAAAACTAAATCAAGCAACAGTATAATATATATTTATTACCTTTCTTGATATAGAAAGGATCAATGCCAAATAAATCATCATGTTGCTTATCATCATTATCTGGTACATCCAAGTATGTGCCAAATTCACCCCAACCATAGTTCCCCATTCTTGAAAGTTTTGAATATAGTAAATTACTTTCATCGACCTGTAGCAATAATCCAGTTGCCATTTACAACAAATTTTTAAAAATAACAATATGAAGAGCATGAATTAGAAACAATAAAATGTTGATTTCAAGAGAAACAGGAGCACGTGTATAAAAAGTAGCAAGTAATATTACTCTTCATAAAAGTGATTCCGATCTAAGACATTATACATGTGCTGAGACATTAAACATTTCGACAAATGTCACACACCAAAAACAACAGTTAAAGAGCATTATATCTCCTAATAACCTTCAATAATACATCAGTGTTGGTCTTAATAGTAGCACTGCCCAATCAGATGACTTCGTCTTAGAAGACTTGGAAATGAGAGATAATGTAGGATGATAACAAGGAGAGAAACATACCCCCAGCTTTTGTAGAAGAAAGGATAAACATTTCTCCCTTAGCTCTCCAGCATCCTTTTTTGAAATTCCTGTCCCTGATAAGTTGGAAAACTCTCAATAGATCAGAAACAAAGAAAAAAATAGTGTAATTACTCGAGGACTTCAAAGCGTGTATTAAAATTATTAAAATATGTTGTGTCAACACAATTTGTGAAATATCTATGTAGCTAGATAGTGTCTCTGTCTTTAATATCTTGTAGTCCATAAAATGGAGCTTACATGAAAGATTGCATAAACATTATTCCCTGGATGCCACTGATATTTATTCTTGTAAAATACAGTACTTTCAACATCAGAAACATTCTCTCCCAAGAAGTTTATTTTCTGATTAAAAAGCTTGGCAATAGCTATGCATATTCCGTTTCTTTGTGCTTAGTGACTTTTGTTTGGAGGAAGTTAATTGCCCTTTGGATTGTTGATGAATTATAAAAACCAAAAGGTTTATTTGCGAGTTGGTTTTTGGAGGGTTTTGGAAGGGAAGACTTTGGAGGGCTACATCTATATTTTGATACAAATTTAATACTTTAAAAAAATTTAATTAAAATAAACATGATACATTAGTATATATTATCATATAGATTTTTTTATTTTTTAAAAATATCAAATTCATATCAAAATATATATATATAGCCCTCCAAAGTTTTTTCCTCCAAAAACCAACTCGCAAACAGACCCTAAGGAACTTTGGGGTTGTTCTTGAATTATAAAAACCCAAGGCATTTCATGACAGCTCTAGCAACCTAATTTCCAAATCAACAATCGTATCCATCACAACTACAGCAGCCATCCCCCTAAACACCGTTGTAAACCCAATCCTTTAAACAAAATATCTCTTTACCAATATCAATAACACGACCACAACAATCATAACAAAATATTAATTTCATGTACTTTTAAAATTGTGATACTTCGAGAAGGAAGATATTGCAGATTTCCTCTAGAAAATGTAGATCATGAAACTAAAAAATACAAGATGCCATATTCACTCAAGTATGGAGTAAATTATTCCAATAAAAACAGCATTCATGCCTCAGCTTCAATATACTAAGCAAACAAACAGATGCTAAAATTGAATGAAGACATATAAATTAGTGTAAAGTTGCGTAAGATATCAAACATAAAGTAATCAAAGTCAATGATTCAATATAGTAATGAAACAAAAAATAATAGAAGTTGAAGAAATGAGCAATCACTAGAAACTAAGCATACCTAGACTTAACCCATCAAGCAAAACAAGAAATGCTCCATGAAGAAGTGCATGTTCGGGTCCTAAGCTTCCTTCCATTACATCGAAAAAGGAAACCCAGGAAATGAGATCTCTGACAGTAAGCATTCTCCCTGGATGTAATTTGTTGAACCACTGAAAAATATAAGAATAATAAACCAAATTAACAATAATATGTGACAAATCAATGAGCAGTAGTAGAATAGCAATATACAAATATACTTATATGCTGTAAAAATGCAAAGCAAGAACCATAACCCTGAGCCTTTTTCATAAGGAAGAGCAGTTACATGGTTCAATCTAAGATACATAGAAGGAAGGAAACTAATCATCCTAATGTCCACTCTAACAAATTCAAAAGGTGTTACTGAAGACATAACAAAGCTCCATCCATACAACAACAACAATAAAGCCTTATCCCACTAAGTGGGGACCGGCTACATGGATCAACATGGATCAACTTTCTACAAAGCTCCACACATAAAGTTGAAAATTCAGCCTTCATTGTGGTCCACCCCTAGTCGCCTAATTGCAGCATTTGAATTGCATCTGAAATTCCACCAACATTGCGGTCCGCCTCTAATCGCCTAATTGCGGCATTTGAATTGCAGCATTTAATCCCTCGTTGAATGAGATATAGCCCGAACATATGTTTTTAAGTTGAGGCAATTCTCATCTTACAAGTCGGTCTTATAAGGTTTAGCTAGGTCCAACCATAATACTAAGACATAAGAAATGTGGAAACTAAAGAATATTTTATAAAAAACTAAATAAACAATATAGGGGAAAACGGAAAATGCAAAATAAAACAAATTACAGATTTCGTAAGAAAATAAAGTAGAAAGAGAATGAACTACAACTTAGCCTAAATAAATGTATATGATATGATAAGGACAAGCTTCTAATTAACTAGCCAAACAGCCATGTAAAGTGAATGGCTTGTTCAACATAGGAGACAAACACATTGAATGGCAAGGGTGATCAGCAAAGTGGGGAATATTGTACAAGTAAAAATGTCTGAATAATGACTACAACAGTAATTTCCATGCAACATACCTCCCAAAAACTAATCATAGCATTAACAATGAGTAATAGTCTCTCTTGATATGTGGGGTCTCTGAACTTGGAAATTCTGCATTTAAATCAAATAAATCAATAATTAAATGTGTTCATCAAAAAGCCTTTCCTCTAATAGTTAAAAATAATGGTACCTTTCCAGAGCAATTCCTTTCAGGTCATCTAGATCAATAACAGGGGGAACCCATATCTCTGTGAAGCGATTGCGTAGTGCTGGAGACAGCTCTTTCTTACCATAATCACCACCAGGGTTCATTGTTGCAAGAACAAAGAAATTTGAATGTGCCACAACTTTCTCAAGATCAGGTCCTCCTTTCTCAGCCAAAGACTACAGCCAAAGAAATCAAAACTCAGAAACTAAAAGAGTGAGAGGAATTATGACAAACAATAATGAAAAGAAAATATCTACCACCAGCAATAAATAAATTAAATTTACATTATCAATTATTATGTACATGCTCGTGTCAAAAATGTGCTCAAAATATAATATTTTAACAGAGATAAGTATTGAGATCATCATTCAATACACCATGAACAGTAAAGCTCTCATATCCCTAGGTAAATCTTCCTGATGCGCCTTTTGGGCAAGCAGGGAAAGGAGCCTCATATATAATTGACTTACTAGTGTCCTTTCTGGCTCCAACACACTATTCAATCTCTCAAGTACGCTATCATCCGCCAAGGATATCTCATCCACTAGAAAGAGATCACCATCTTTCATTGCTTTTATAAGAGGACCATCCTGCCATTCAAATATGCTCTGCCACTTATGATGCAAGGCATCAAGGTCCAACTTTAATTGCTCAAAAGCATAAAGGTCTTCTTTGCTGACATCCACGCTACAAACTCGGCCTACTTTATATTTCATTATCATAATATTCAGTAGTTCAATAGTTGAAGAAGCTTGATCTATGCCAGAAGAAATTAATTGTGCCTGAAAATGACAAATCAGCACTTGCTTTGTGAATAATGACACTGAAAAAGAGAAGTGAAGAAAACAAGTATAGAAAGGAATGGCTTTCTGAATGCAGTGAAATATATTACGTATATAAAAGTCAACTTAAATGCTAAAGGTCAACTTATAATCTCATGTCTGGTCTGGTTGGAAAATAATCAAAACACTCACATGGTCTTCAGGATAGTGTGTAAAAGCCTTTAGTTTCTTCAACTGTTCAATAGTCTCTTCATAGTTAGAAATCAATCTAAATTTGTCTCGTATAGGACGAAAACCCTGCAAAACATCTTCTAGTCAATACTTCTGATAGTAATAGTGCATAGAAATAAACACAAATCCAACTCCCTTTTCAAGTGTCGGTATAAGTTATATGAATACTTGGACGAAAAAACATAAAAAACCAACCCCTATAAAATCAGATGTTTCTGTATACTGATGACAATTCAAGATATGTAACTTCGACTGCAAGTGAGCATTTAACAACTGACAAACAGTGGTCTTCCCTCCACCTGTTTCCCCAACAAGTAGCACAGGCTCACGTAATTGAAAGCAACGCTCCACGAGGAAGTATAGCTTCTTCATACTTTTAGTCAAGAGTACCCTGCATATGCAAAACCATCAGTAAGAGATAATGAGCCAAGGACTTTAGTCAACACGAAATATGCAACAATAAGCCAATACCTCCCAAGGCTCTCCGAACCCCCTAAACCAATAATTGAATTGGAAGAAGAGCTGTCTCCAGACAATATCTGAAAAACAGTTAAGAAGCTTGCTGAGGATATATTTATAGTTCATCCTTTTCAATCCTTAGACAACAGAAACTACCATAGATTGCCCGTAATCACTAAAATAAATAGGTATTCTGAATTTAAATCCAAATAATGGAAAACAAATAGAGTGAATCTTTACTGGAACTACACAATAAATGGCTTGTTACAAGTTGAACTATTTCATGCAAAGATAAACTGTAGTCAACAAGCATGCACTTTGCAGTAAAGGGTAGGAAAAAGCAGTGGCAGCTCAAAGCATACAGAAAGAAAAATAACCATACCTGACCATATAAATTCTGTATGTTTAGTTTAACCCGAAAATGTTTTTCTAGAACTACTTGAACAATAGATTTCTCATCCTCGTCCCGGAGCCGTTCTGCCAAAAGATAATAACCGTCTTTTGCCAAGTCTTCTTGAGATTTACAAAATCTTTTGTAACGATCAGCCCAACGAAACAAGTCGCGAGGAGTTATAAATCCATGTTTCCCAGCAAAGACTCTGCTACTCTGTCTGTGCATCCGAAGCTCCTTCATTACTTCAACCATTTTTGAGGCATAACTTAGGGGAATTTCACATCTCTCCCCCAATATCTTGCTCAGCTCGTCATCAGGAATCTCACCAACTTGAATCTCTATGAAACGGTTGCGAAATGCCCGAGACAACATTTTTCGCCCACCATAATGTGTAGGCGGATTTTGAGTTCCAAAAAGCATGAAGTCCGGATGCGCTTTAATTGTTTCTTGCAGTTCAGGAACAAAAAGCTCTCTGTTATCATCAAGTAATCGGTTCAATGCTTCCAGCACATCAGATGGAGCCAAGTTAAGCTCATCCAATACAATCCAGTAGCCGTTTCTTACAGCTTTTACCAAAACACCTTCATTGAAAACAAGCTTTCCACTAGCATCAGTTACATAAGAACCTAGATACTCTTGCAAGTCGGTGTGTTCATGATTATTGATTCTTACAAACTCATGCCCAGTTACGGAAGCAAGATAATGGACAAGGCTAGTTTTCCCACTAGATGTTGGTCCCTGTAAGAGAACAGGGTATCTCTTTATTAGAACAGCTCGAGCCAAATTACCAAGATGCTCCTCGACACTTTTAGTTTTGACATAGTTTCCAGAATATCCATCGGATTTGAAGGTACTTAAATATCTGTGAAAAGGTACATTTGAAGGCTTATTTCCCCCCAATAAAAGAGACAATATCTTTTGCCTCATTAAGTCCGCACTAGATCCATCCAACAATGTGAGGAAAAACAAACTAAAGCCATCATATAAAACCTTCTGAAATCCAAAATCTCTCTCTGCTTTCCTTGTATACTCTAGAGCACGATAAAGGGACCTTAAACTGTATTGAGGTTTCTGATTAGCACCATCCTGCAGCCTCTCTTCAGATTCCTTTTTTGATTCTTTATAGAAACGCACAATTTTATTCACCAGCTGTATATGGCCACTATTAATGAACTGACTAATAAATAGACTTAAATCATTATCATCCAGAACTTCATCGACAAAATATTCAGTAAATCTACTCCTTAATGACAAGGGCAAATCCCGTTTCCCTGCGTCAGTTGCTGGATTCATACAAGCAAATATACGAAAGTTTGGATGACGGTGTATATAATCAATATCACCTCTTTCAGCTAAACACAATGCCCCATTCTCCCCTTCTAGAACGCCAATTATTCTCTGCAAGGTTTCTGGAGGAGCCAAATTCACCTCATCAAGCAAAATCCACCCACCATTTCTAAGAGCAGTTACAAAACTTCCTTCTACAAATGAAAACATCATCCCAGAAGATGGATTATTTTTACAGATACTGTCAAGTTTTAAAGAAAAACTCTCCCAGGCCTGGAAAATTTCTTCTCCTAAAGGTCTTTTACGCTTTTTGGATGGTCTAGCTCTGATATGCTTTTGTGACCCCTCAACTGTTAGTTGCATTCCTCGAAGTAGACCTACCCAATCCTTGTTATTTAAACTCTTCTCTAGATAACTACGAACTTTTGAATTTTCCTGTACATACCAAAAAACAAATAGAGCTATTAACAATAGTTAAACACAAATAAATATAAAAAATACCTCTATAGAAAATGTCCCAGCGAATAGAGCCTTTAATAACAGCTAAACACAAAACACAAATAAATATAAGAAATACCTCAATAGAAAATGTCCTAGCGAATAGAGCCTTTAATTCCTGATAAAGGTGGGAGTAGACAAACTGTTCATCCACAGGCTTGAATCCTCCAAGTAAGTCAGCAACATCACTTTGCTGACTCATGTTCTGGAAAAAAATGATAAACAACATCATGTCTCACCCAAAAACTTTAATACAATTTCAAAAAATAGAGCAAATAATAGAGCAATATGTAACAGACCAAAACAGTAAGCTTCTGACCAAGCCTTAAAGCCAAATTTTGAACAAGTGTAGTCTTTCCGGTACCAGTTTCTCCAACCAAGAGTACAGGTTCATTATGCTTGACAGAACAAGCTATGCGCTCTAATATAAACAAAGAACTACGGATCTCAACAAATGGTATTCTGCGTTCATGTGACTGCATATGAAAAATAAAAGTAAAGTCAAGGAAACATGAGACCTTTCCGGAGATGTTATATCATCATTATTAAAAATTGTCAGCAGACTATACTTACTGGTTCTTTTTTGTATTGGAGTAAAACCCGGCCTATTTTTAAACCTGCGACAGAATCCTGCATTTACCATCATAAATTAGAAACTGATGAGGCAAAATAATGAAGCAAAGGCTAAACATCAATAAATAAAACCTGATATATTGGTTTGTCAAGGGGATATAAGGTCTCAGCAGCAGAATCCCATGTTTTCCACAACTTTCCTATCTCTTTCATTATTGATAACCGGTTATCAAATGAAGCTGGAAAGGCCGCAAATACATCAACAGCCTGAGATGAAATACAAGTTACACACATGAAGTAACTCTGAAACATGTGATAAAAAAGTTAAGAAACAAAAAAAAAAACAGACCTCTGTGTATATATAATTACATTGCTCTTTTGACAAGCTACGATCAGAGCAAAAACCTAACCCAGTAATTCTTTTACACCATTTTAAGAGATCCCTGCCATGGAGAACCAAATGGACATTAATCAAAAGAAAAGTAACAATAGCACAGGCAGCTTATAATTATTCTTAATACCTTAACGAGAACCTGCCGAGACAATAAACAGAAGAGCTTTCAGGGTGAAAACCCGCTATTTGAAATATTGAAATATTGTTGACCCTTTCAAAGGTTTCTGCCATAAAAATATTTTATCACAAGATATTAAAAAAAGGAGTTTGAATAAACGGCTATGATTAAGAAAATAGATTGCCGACCATATATTATCAAAATTGTAAATCAATACCTATAAGTTCGCTTGCATGAAGCTCCAAATCAGGATACCTCACTTTGACTATATGTTGCAGATCTTCATTTTCTGGTGGTTGAATTATTATTCTTTTCCAAAGGACACTAAGTGAACCTTGACCTTAAAGGACAGCCAAAGTCAGGATCTAGTTCATAATTCCAACACATAAAACAATAGAATTTTAAATCAACAACAATAGTAACCTATAATTCCCACTCCATGAACTCTACAACATTGATCAAGAGATATCATTAGGCTATATCAAAAAAACAGGCTATTAATTGTTTAATTCTTTTAAACCTACTATTTATTAGAACTTGTAGATATTTATATTAATGACTTGATACTATCAAGTGATGGCTTCACTCAAGTTTGGGTAGCATTTTATTAACAATCTTTGGGAAGAACAAGAGGTACCCAATATTTCTGTATTTTCTTCTAGTCTTGTTTGCACTTATCCTATTAGAATTACAAACAAAGAGTCGTTTTCTTTCATCTGACATTCATCCATCTCTTGAACAATACATAGTTAGCACTCCCAAACTTCAAATGAATTTATGGTGAGAAAGTAAACGAATAAACAACACAATATACCCCAACATAGAAAGAAATAAAAATATTGCAAAATAAAAACATGAATGGTTAATGTAAGAACCTGCACTCTCAGAAGAGTCAAACTTAGAAACAGCAATAGTAGAAAACATCCTAAAACTCTCAGCCACCTTTATTACCTGCATTTGTAATACTTAAACAATTGATGACCAGTAAAGAGGAGTTGAGACATAATAGGCATTGAACGATAGAATTTATCCATCTAGAATTCTAGTAAGGTGTGCATTCATTTCCTAGAGAAAATATTTATCGTATAAAATATGACCACTAGTAAAGCAAGAGGAGTGGAAAATGCTGAGGGATTTGGCCATTGTAGAGCATAAACCAGACCTCAATGTTGCTTTTATTCTATCTCTTACGCATCAGAATGATCGATGTTAAGGATGCAGCCTACAAAATGCAACATGCGATTTGATTGACCAACTGCTTGAATAATTAGACCATCGCATACTGCTAGGTGAAAAGGTAAAGACCTAAATTTTCGGTTTTATGCAAGTTTGGAAAAGGCCTCGAACTTTTCAGTCAAGAAAAAATAAAACTACAAAAGTTAGAATTTTATGCATTTGCATTTGAGTATGGTCTTATGCTAAAACCTGTTGGCTGACCTACCAGGTTACCACATGCTTAGCTGATTGACATAAAACTTTCGGATTTTTCTAGGGGTGTAGTGAACAATGCTTTTTTCTAGTCATCATAAAAAATAAATGGTCTAGCATACAATGCCATAATTGCTTCAAAACCAAACATTTCATCACCCAAATGTTTGTCTGCTTTAGTTGTTACTAGTATCACTTCAATGATGATGACTTAGAAGGCCATATTTTTTATTAAATAAGGTAAGAATAGAATGCAACATGGAATCCACACAAAAGTAGCATAGAACATGAAAGAATTAAGATAACAAATAATTATTGCTTCTTATGAAATGATCTGGTCGTAGTTCATGGACCAAAAACCAAAAACTGAATACAATTTACTTTATTTAAGAAAAGAAGCAAACAGCAAAAAAAATCACCTCCCCTCGTTCTGTCATAAATGAATCTGCCCCTTCTAATAAAGGCAACAAAATGGAGTGTACATCAGATGGTGCTTTGTTGATATCCTCAAAAACAATCCAAAATCCGTTCTGTACAGCCTGCAGTAACAAAGACAGTATACACAGATGAAATTCTAGTTAAGTTGTCTTCGGACAGATATCAAAAGATCTGCATGAGTTAGATATGAATGCAATAGTCATGTCCAAACCTGAGTAAGTGACCCAGGCTGCCACCTAAACTCTCCAGGCCTATCCGTACAGACATATCCCCCAACCAATGTTCTACCATCAATCTGATCGTCCATCTGGATAGACAGAACTGCATAAGAAGATAAGAGCATAAACAATTATTAACATAAACTGATAGGAGAAGAAATTTATTGAGTTGAAGAGAAAGAATTATGAGGACTAAAGAGGATAAGAAATCCTCGTGAAAAAGAACAAAACATTAAAGATGAAAACAAGCATTAAAAAGGAGACAGCGGTGAAATATTTCCAACTCCTTGCACCCTCAACGTATCTGTTAGAGAACCCCGTAACAAAGACCATAAGCATTCCACACCTTTGTATTGCACCATGAATTCACAAAATGAACAATAATTTCCAAAAAAAAAATACTTAAGGTGGTTTAGAGGATAGTGCATCTGCTTACATCCTATTTTTTTTGTTTCTGTTAACTGTATTTGAGTCCTAATGGAATTTTATTTGACTGAGAATTTAAAAAACAAGCGGGTTTGAACTAATTCCACCATAGCATGATTATAAAACCACATTATTATCATTTCCGTAAAAGATATCATGACTAGCTAGCCTTCAAAAATTGAGGAAACAAAAGGAAAAAAAAAAATCTAAAAAATATGATCTTCCAACTAGTCATGCTCAGTCAAATTAAAGCCATGAGCAAACAATAAGAATAAACTACTAACGTTAAAAGGTATATATTACAATGTACCTTGGTTATGACTATCCTCAGCCAGCTTAGCTATAAGAGCAGATTTTCCAGAACCAGAGGGACCGTATAACAGAACCGGCCACTTCTGACTTGCAGCTAGTAGAACTCTTTCATAACTTTTCTTTACAGCTGATGTCAATACGAATGTATAACTTACGGATATATCATCCCTAAAATTATATACAGGATATCAAAATTAAGTGGTAAAATGAAAATAAAGTAAGAAATCAGTCCAAAGAGAAACTACAACAACAAAAAAGTAAAATAAGGGGCATTTAAGGAAGTTCAAACAGTATGATTGGAAGCAGCTGCATGGTGTTTAAGTTACACTACCGAATAAAATTACACAAGGCACAAAATAGACCAAAATATAGAGTAAAATAAGGTGTACCTTGTGACAGCACGCTTGGTCCTAAAAGGTGGTTGCACCTCGTGGACCTTTGGTGAACCAACAGGATGATAATTACATCTTAAAGAATTTAAACAGTTCTCTTGATTGAAATCCATGTTTCTATTAGGAGAATCTGACATGTAGTCTGCTGTTGGTTCAACCAACCAACCAGCTCTCTCTAGTGTTGTGTCCCCACAAAACTCTTCCCAGCTGAATAAGGCAGGTTGAAGATTATCATTGAACATGCATTGCATTTTGAGTACAACATCAAAGCAAAAAGAATTCTACAATACTGACCGCAATAAACAGGCAGATGCTTCCTGAGCTTCAATATTCGAGCTTTCAATGGCTCTTGAAGCTAATTTGAACACAACTTTTAATATATGAAACCTGCACCATATCAGGTCTGATTCACAAGGCTTTTTTAAGGGTTCTAGAAAACAAGACCAGTCCCAAAGCTTTGAGAATTTTTCAGGTTTCAAAAGAAGGAAGCGGTATGATAAGCGAGCAACATGCAATCCATGGGGCTCAACCTGAAAAAAGAGAATAGTACCAGGTAATACACAGAAGCATATCCCAACCCTCTTTCTCAACAAAAAAAAACATCACAGATGTACTGACCATAACTTGCTCCCCTGAAAACCTTTCAAACGGAGCAGGTGCAAAATGGAAATAGCTTAATACAGAACTGCACAAAAGAGCAAATTAAATCACAATTTTGTAACTTATTAACAAATAACAAATTAATTAAGAAATGGTATATTCAGATCACTATAAATTCTATATTCGGATTATTAGAAATTTTCAGTAAACAACGAATATTATCCATTATGAAAAGGGTAAGCAGTATAGCTTCAAAAATTAGAATTAATACATACAAGTATATGACCTTCAAAAAGAGCCAGCAAATTATAATACAAATTTCCAAATATAAGAGGAAAACTATTACAAGGGCTCAATTGCTGTTGATAGTAGTCATCACTTTTCTTTTTATAAGTAGTTTTCTTCAAAATGCTAAAATGGAAGAATTATTACAAATAAACATCAATACTATCCATATGCTCATGTATAAACTGCACACCCGCACACATTCGATGATGTAGCATTGTTGTTCTTAACATTATTAAATTATTATAGAATTATCGCCAAAAAAAATATATGATATCCTCCTAAAAGAAGGTACTGAAAAGAGATATAGAAATGGAAAACAAAAATAATCATGCAATAAATCTCTCCCCAGTTATCCACATGCAGGAGTATGCAGCTATCTATATTTTTGTATTTTAAATATAAACTTTCCATGTAATTGCAATATAGGAACACCGCATAAGCATTTAGGAAACAAAAGAAGTAACTATCAAAACTTCCAATAAAAGTGTTTAATTATTACACGAGGCTATTTTAAAATCCTAACAATTTTTCTACTCATTCCAAAAACAGCATAAAAGGTACATTATAGATGGCTCTTACTAGTTACTACCAATATTTTAAAAGAAATATACCAACCTCAGAGGCACAAGACCCATTTCAAGAGCACGACAAAAGGCAAAACAAGCATGCTCGTGAAGATCAAGACCCATTCCCCGTTCAACACAGTACTCTACAATATTGGCAACATCATCCAAGACAATGTCAGAATCAATTTCCATAGCATCATCCACAGTATTAGACCTCAAATTTGGTACAAGACGAAGTAAAGCAACAGCTTTATCTACAAAATTTTGAACAATTGGCCGGAAACATCCCGCCAATGGAATTGTATAACTAGGATGCAGAAAAACCCCCACTAGCTCGTTAACCACTTCCTCTTCTGTTACCAAACTCCCCTGTACACAACAATAAACAAACAAATAAATACTAATTTAAGCAAAAAAGTTCCATACTAATAACAGCTTATATAAAATCGTAAATGCTCTTGTGTATTTAAAGCAGGGTTTGGATTAAGATATCAAAAGAAATTATGATAGTAGTTGAATCTTCTGTAATATCAACACCTCTGGAAAAAAAACGTGTGTGTACAGGGACACATACACTGACACTTGCGATTATGAATTTATTCATTTTTTTCAAATTATTACTGATGTCAATGTGTCAGTGGACGTGCTTCAGAAGTTGAATTGCATGAATTCAAATCTTCATTTTACAATACATATACAAAAGAAACAAACGAAGTGAATTGGCCACGTATGATTACGTTCAATTTATTCATTTTTCTCACATTATTACTGATGTCAACATGTTAGTGTCTGTGTTTCTTAGGTTGAATTGCATGAATTCAAATTTTCATTTTACGAATAATTACATTAATTAAACACTTGAACTTATATGGAGTACATATACAAGAGAAAAAAATTAAAGTGAATTGGATATATAAAAAATAAAAAAAATAAAACAGGATTGAAGATTGAAGCTATGCCTTCTGAGCTAACGAATCAATCTGAGGAACAGACTGAAGCTTCGGACAACGATCAATCAATCTCCGAAGCGAAGAATGAACGCTGAAACTTCCGTCAATTGACATTTGAACCTAAAAACACTGTTCTAACAAGATGAACTGTTAATAGATTAGTGTATATAAAAACAAAATCGAAAATTAAACAAAGATAAATTGCTTCTGTTAGATGAAATTCGGTGTTGAGATCGTGTAGAAGATGATTGAAGATGATGAATTCGAGAGTCGATGATATTCAGAGGCTCCGTAGGAAAAAGCTGTGAAGTGAGGTGTGGTGTTCAGCGGTGAAGGGTTTAGGGTTTAAGCTCTGTTTTATAGTTTTCTTGCAAGTAGGTAATGATGGCTTAATAGCACGTAGGGAAAATGAAAGGGGTCACTTTAGGTAATTAAAAAACATTTTTTTCAACAGAACAAAATAATAATAAAAGTGTGTTTAGATCAATTAATTAAAAAGATTTTAAAATTTTAATCAATTAATTAATTCCAATGGTATAAAATTTTCCTTTAAGAAATATTCTACAATAATTATTGTTTAAAGATTTAAATTATATATGTATACTAATATGAGTTTTATTCTCTCAAATAATTAATGGTTGGTTAATGCTATGAAATTTGAATGATTCCATAATAGGTCTATTAAATGCATAGAATTATTCCATTTTTTGGAAAAAAATAATCTTATAAAGGTGGTTTTTGATTAATTTATTTTGTTCTTTTTAAAATATTTCTACTAAAAATACATTTTAAAATTAAATTTAAAAATTTGGGTGATATTTATCATATTTTAAATTTTTAAAATAGAATTTGAAAAGTTGGGTGATACTTATCACGCTTCCTCTTTCAAGAAGCAAAGTTGAAATTCACATGATACTCTAAAAAAACCGTTTCAATTAAGTTTGTCATTAATAAATCATTATTACTATACTGAGAAAGTTTGTAATGATTCTTCATATACTAATGTACTCTCTATTAGTAATTATTATATTTCAAATGATTCTTCATATATACTTATATAATGTACTCTCTATTAGTAATTATTATATTTCAATTCCGTTTTCACCGCGTGTTAGATTATTATTATTATTATTATTATTATTATTATTATTATTATTATTATTATTATTATTACTCTAATAAAAACATAAGCAAATTATTATTATTATTCTATTTTTTTCTTTTTGTTTGAGGATTGTTTTTATTTTGAACAAAATTTTTTTTAGTTTTGGTTATGAAGTTATGAATATGATGATGAATGGTATATCGAAAAGTTTGAGTAAAAATAAATAGATTCCTTAAAAATATGGAAAATTTTGACTATAAAATTTGAATGATTGTAATTAATGGAAAGATATCTCTAAAATAAATAAATAAATAAATGAAACGATATCACATCTAATATGTCTACTTTCATAACTATTGTATTTAATATTTTTTATATTTTCAAATATTGTGTTTACTAATTAAAATCTTACAATTAAATAATACATTAATTTAATTTTAAAATTTTCCAATTATTGTGTTTAATAGTAAAAGATGTTGATAGTAAATGTACATTTAATTAGAAAGAGTATTATCCAACAAAAAATATTGCAAAATTTCAATCATTAATTTAATTTTTTTATGCAAATCAATCCGTTTATGATGTTTTTACATAGACTTTATTACTAAAATAAATATTTTAGTCATTTACTAAAGTTTTATTTAAATTTTTCTTTTGAAAATTTAGTAATACATTAACTATAAATAAAACTACTACTAAAATATAATAAATTATATTAAAATTTCAATTTATTAAAAGATGTTAGTTTTTTCTATGATAAAATTATCATTTATACTAAAAAGTGTTATAAATATTTGTATATGATAAAAGAACATGAGACAATTATGATAGAAACATACATAAATTTATTATGAAAATTTGAAAATTGTCATTCTTTTTACATTTCTACAATTATATATTATCATTTAATTAATTAGTACACATAATATAAAGTTTTATCACCGCATCAAAAATAAGTTTTGACTCTTTATAAAAATGTAAAAAATAAAATACATTAATTATGATAATTTTAATTATTATAATAATACATTAAACATAGAATTTTTTAAGCATTTGACGAGAGCTGTCATACATTTTAGGTTTGAAAAAATGAGCTAATATCTCAAATAAGTTTAATAAATTTTATTCTCTAACTATGTTTAATTTCTTAATTAAAATTATATTTTTTTAAACTTATAAATAATATTTTTATATTATAATAATATGCATTAAATGTAGAAACTTTTAAGCATTTAACGGTAGCTGTCATACATTTTATATTTGGGAAAATGGGCTAATATCTTAAATAGGTTTAACTCATTTGGATTAAACTGAAATTTCTTAACTCATTTGAATTGACGGGTAGGCGTGAAAGTATTTATGAGATACAATTCTTGACAGATCATTTTGACGGGAACTGTCATACATTTTAGGTTTGAAAAAATGAGCTAATATCTCAAATAGGTTTAATAAATTATATTCTCTAACTATGTTTAATTTCTTAATTAAAATTATATTTTTTTAAACTTATAAATTATATTTTTTATATTATAATAATATGCATTAAATGTAGAAACTTTTAAGCATTTGAGGGGAGTTGTCATACATTTTATATTTGTGAAAATGGGCTAATATCTTACATAAGTTTAATTTTCTTATAGAATTAACTCATTTGGATTCAACTGTAGTTTCTTAGTTCATCTGAATTGACGGGTAGATGTGAAAGTATCTATCCGATACAGCTATTAACATATCATTTTAATGTATATATTTTAACTATTTCTTTTGTTACTGTTTTATAAAATTGAAGTTATAAAAATAATTGACGGGTAGATGTGAACGTATCTATGAGATACCAATTATTGATTGATCATTTTAATGTCTATCTTTTAACTATTTCTTTTGTTACTTTTTTATAAAATTGAAGTTATAAAAATAATTGTACGTTTTATTATAAATATGAAGTTGGTACATATTATTAATATAAAATTGAAATTACGTGAATATTTATGAACACATAATAAGTTATATAATATTTGATATTCCTAACACGTGAATTAAAATTTGATAAATGATTATAACTTATATATATATATATATATATATATATATATATATATATATATATATATATATATATTAATGTTACCCATTCTTTGTATCTATATATGTTACACACTTTATTTATTTATTTCCAAAGTTTTGATAAATATAAATCTTATTTTATGCATTTTACTATGTAGGTATATGATGCATGCTTTGTTACTGATTGGTTCTGATAATTTAAGAATATAGCATTTGAAGAATATACCATCTATATGTTTTATTGTTTTATTTAAAGAGTTAAAACTAAAAGTTCAGATGTATTATTAGCACTTTCGTTGTTAACTATTAAGCTTTAGGGATTAACATGACTAAGTTTGGGTTACATTTTGATTAAATATATATGTTTGATATATATAAAGGAACTTTTCAGGTCATAATTAGATACATGTAATGTGAAGTCCCGCCAGACCCGTGCGATAGCACGGGTTTCCTACTAGTTTTAATCAGTTTAAATGATTTAATTGGAATTATTTATTTTTTATAGAGTATTAAATTATTCATTGGTAAATTTTTTGAATTATTTCTATAAATTTATTAAAAAAAATGGTCAAATTAATATTTGAAAATTAGGGATCATTTTGTAATTTTAAAAATTTAAAGGATTAATTTGTATATTTTGAAATATATTTAAAAATTAATTTATAATTTTTGAAAATGTTTGGGATTAATTTTAAACTTTTTGAAAATTTAGAGACTACTTGTTTTAATAATAATAATAATAATAATAATATAATAAAATTAATTTCTCGAGTTAAATCAACATATTTTACATTATATCTCACCAATTTAAGTCATTGAAGAGTTGTAGTAATGTAATTGAGGAATGTCATAGGACGAGGGAGACAAGCATGCCCTTTGTCCTTCCAGAGTCATACATTTACTAATTCGATGGCCCTTCCTTAGGTTTGAGCGCCATTAGTTTGGATTCATCGCCCAACTTCCCATTTATCCGTACACAACGCGCGATTGTGGAAGGAGTGTATATTGGGTCAATAATCGGTATTTAGGAAGTTGTGGTATTTAACTACACCTCTTAAATTTATGGGTATTAACCACTCACTCTTGTTAAGATTGTCATATTCTATAGAGACTTGTCTCACTCGATTTAAGGCCTTTGGGGGACAATAAATGCAACAGTACCACATTACTTCGAGAACAACAAATAACACAAAGAAATACATATATACAACAACTTCTCATCCCACATGAGCTACCTCTCAATACCCTAACAACCTTAAAACCTCTGACAACCCTTATCTACTAAGGGTTGTCACGTATATTATACTTTTATACAATACAATTGACGACCACTATAGGGCTCAGCTAAAATTGACTTAGGTCATCCTCTCGACATTCAACCAGAGTATTGTCTTTGTGCTTATCCAACATCATGGTGAATAAGAAGACAACTATTTTGATCGGCGAAGACTCTAATATTAAGGAAATTCTCATAATAAATATGTATGGATTACATTTGTCGTCATAATCAAACTTTATAAGATAATGTTCATTATATCCAACTGCGTCAGAAGGGGATATGTATGGTAGATGAGCTGAAGCATTGGATCCCCAACCTCTATCAAACAAATATGAAAGGTGCATGTCCTAAAGAACTTTGAACAGCCACTATTGGCCAAATTTGATGGATGCATCGACTAGTACGAGCATGTGGCCTCCGTTAATACTTAATTGGCCATCATTGAAACATCGCACTCTTAGAAGTGTAGTATTTTATCTGAAACCTTTAGAGACACATCCCTGATATGGAATATGAGCTTCCACATGCTCCCTGTCATAAGCTATCAAAACTTGGTGAGAAAAACTCATCCCTCAATTCGCCGCAAGCCGACACTGAAAGCTAATCATCACCACTTTATTCAACATAAGTCAGGGTCCATCAGAATCATTCAGGAATTATCTTGCCCGCATCAACGAATATACCATAAAGTTGATTGAGGTAATGCACGAGCATAATGTTACATCAAGGGCGAGGTAAGTAACGTTAAGAAGAAGGTTTCTAACACAAAAGAGTGAGCTATGGGCACAAACAACTCATGAAATAGCTATAGTATACATCACATATTAGAGACAAAACCTCCTTTAAGCAAATTGGAAAGCTTGTGGAAAGCTCCACGCCTCTAAAAACTCACCGAGATGAGATATGGCGTTAATTAATTCACATATATGACATTGCTCAATGATAAGTGCCAAAATGTTGTTATTTTGAGTATATAATTGTGGCACTTATCGATTCTATTCATTCTGATTTTGTAATAAAATCCCCACTTTTGTGTATATATTCGCATACTTTAGTTTTCATTTGTTTTATGTATCATTTACTAGCTTTTCTTTATGTTTTTGTAGGTATTTTATATTTTGGGAAGCTTGGAATGAAGCGGGCAAGTTTGGAACACTTTGGAGTAATTTTGGAGCCATTTTGGAGAAGTTTTGTTCAGCAAGCTCCGCTGAGCGCCCGTCCAGCACGCTTTCCAGTGGCGAACCAATTTTCCTGGCCGCTAAGCGGAGGTTCTGGCTGCTAAGCGGAGCCCTGTTTACTGTTCTAGATATTTTTGTAATAAGTGTAGTCCGCTCAGCGAGGCTTGCCCGCTAAGCGGCCGTAGCAGAAATTGTGTTTATATTTCTTCATTTGTAACATTTATAGGGTATGGTTTTGGATAGTTTTTGGTTCCAACTCCATCATTTTCATTCTTAGATTAGGATTAGCTTGGAAAATAACATTGGGTCATGCACTTGGAAGATCGGAGGTGGATTTCTCATTAACCGGAGCTGACAACCCGTGAGATGTTTGGTTTATCTCTTCTATTCTCTGTGTATTTCTTTTGTGCTGGGTTTGTTTGTATATTTACTCTAATCTTATGTATATTTACTGATTATAATGTTATATTTAACTTGCTTTACATATCTGTGTTGATATTATCTTGGATTTTTGCTCTATGCTGGGATTTAGGTTGCTTTAGAGATAAACTGCTTGAATCTTTATCTAGGATGATAATCTGTTGGTTCTGAACTCTAGAGATATATTTAGAGCTAGCATTCACTGTTTGTATTTGTTCTTAATGCTTTCGTGTTAAAGTGGCGCGCGAGAGATCGCCAACGCGGGAATACGGATGTTCTCGTGAATTCGCGTTAGAGATAACCTTAGTTGTGAGATGATCTCGTTTGTGTTCCAGAGATGGACGCTTATGTGAGAGATACGTGATGACATATATGAGTATCGTAGGTTGAGTATAACGGGTTGGTAAGTGTATGTTTGTGAAGAGTGAATATATTTACATTCCTGATAAGTTATTTCTCTTCTAAGAATGTGTTTATTCTTTTCCTGTCTATATCTTTGTTTACTTTTTGCTCATTCAATTCAAAGCTCGAAACCATAGAAACTGTTGAATGGCATCTCTCCATCTCTGAGGACGATAATTTCCGGATCAATATTTCCAAATCTTTTTTGTTGCTTGCCCTATACTGCATTCAACACTCAACTACCAATACCTAAGGCAGATATCATTGGACCATAGCCTAATAGTTTGTGTAAGTTCCACAAAATTAAGGGGCACCACACAAAGAACTACTTGCAACTCAAGTAGGGGATAAAACATCTTATATAGGAAGGACATTTAGATAAATATGTCAAGTGTAGCCCTATTCAAGAAGTAGGATGCTCTTGTTCTCAGGGGCGTGAGGGTCACAAGAGTCCCAAAGCTAGTCAAGGAAATGAGGCAAGTGGGAAGGAGAACAATGGGACCGTTTGCTACATGCTAAGCACCATCGCATAAGAATTCACTGGTGGCGAAGAAACTAGTTTCACTTAAAAAAGATACTCCATAGAAATTCTAGTCATCTACAATATTCCAATTGGCCACCAAACAGGAAACATCGTTGGTCTAAGGCCTAAGTTAACCTTCTTCAAGGAAGAAGCAATTGTCATTCTCACTCACAACAATGGTTTGTGGGGATATTTGTTTGATGTAATGAATGGGAAATCAATAAAGTCCCGATTGATCAAAGAAGCTTCGCAGATATCCTCTATTGGGATGCATTCTAGAGGCTTTGATAGATTTGGACCATCTTAAGCCCTTTAAAGGATCTTTGGTAGGAGTCTCAGGCGAGCTGATGCAGGTGAATGGGTATATAACATTGAATGTTGTTTCGGGATGAAGGAAAATGTTACACAGTTCAAGGAAAGATATTTAGTCATTCATATGCCCTCGTCATATAATATAGTTATAGGGTGACCGACCATTAACCAATTGGGGCCGCCATATCTACCATGTACCTATGTATGAAGTACTTTTCACATATGGGTGAGTGGGCGTCATACAGGGGGTCAGGAGATTTCTAGAAAATGTTATGCAGAAAGCTTGAAGTTGAAGAAATCCATATTAGTAGGGGTGAACATCATAGACACAGAGGCAGAGCCGTCAAGAGTATCTCCCATAGAATATGAGCTCAATAAAGTCTCATCAAAAGGACTCAATAAAATCTCCTTAAAGAGACTAAACAAAGTCTGGCCTAAGGGACTCAACAAAGTCTTGTCAGAACGACTCAACAAAGTCCCGCTTGAAGGACTCAATAAAGTCTCCCCTGAGGGACTCAACAAAGTCTAGTCAGAGAGACTCAACAAATTCTCATCAAGGGGACTCGACAAGCTCGCTTGAGGGGCTCAACAAAGTTTCTCCTTAAGGTCTCAATAAAGTATTGTCAGAGGGACTCAACAAACTTTTGCACGAGGGACTCGACAAAGTCTCGTCCGAGGGACTCAATAAAGCCTCGCTTGATGAACTAAATAAAGTTTTGTCAAAGGGACTCAAAAAAGTATCATCAAAGGGACTCAACAGTGTCTCGCCCGAGGGGCTGAATAAAGTATCGTCTGAGAGACTAAATTGTGACGAAGATATTCATCATCTATCTTAGTTTAGTTTTGATAAAGACAAAAGCTTATCAAAGTATAAAAAGATTAAAGTTTAGCTCAAATAGAATTCGCGTTATGTATATCCTTAAATGCTCATAAAATCACTCATCTTTTTATCTCTAAAGTTTCTAAGCATGAATGTATCAATATTACCCAAGTCTAGCTTTTTCAAAAATGAATTTCTAATTTTCAAAGTACTGTAACTGGTTACCACATCAGGTAACCGACTATAGAACCATTATGTTTCGTATTTTTTAACTCTAATGGAGTGGTAACCGGTTACACAACTCAAGTAACCGGTTACATGGTGTTTCTGCTTGAAAAAATACAAATGTTATTAAAGTTTGTAACCGGTTGCACCATTTTTGTAACTGGGTATAGCCTTCAAATTTTGAAAAATCTAAACCAATATCATTCCAAATCATTGCAAACTTTTATGGAAATAATTCAGTTTTGAGTGAAGACCCATTTTGGTCCCTCACAAAAACTACAGAACCCAAATTAGTCCTCCACAAAAAATAGGACCCGATTTAATCCCTTACAAAATATAACCGGGTCATATTAGTCCTTATGGGAATGTTTTTTTCAAACCAGTTTTTTCTTCTACTTTTAAACCGTGACTGGACCGCCAAGTCGTATTTTATTTTTCATTTTAAATACTAAATAGATTTTTATTTTTAATTTTGATTTTATTTTTAAACAATTCAGATTTTAAAATATAAAAAATATAAGATTTGTTTTGAGAAGGAATAGAACTCAAGACATTTAGGTCACATCCTATGTCTTTACCACTATGTCAACATACATTGATGACAAATAATTGACATGATTTATCGTAATATTAAACAATTCTGAATTTAAAACAAAAAATATAAATTTTGATACCTACGGGGTCTCAAACCCAAGTCCCTTCAAATTAAATGGTAGTCATTTTATTGTAAATATGAAAAGTAATCTAAGAGGGGTTGCATGAATTAGATTAATTGATATTAGTGAATTTGTCTCGATAATGAATGTTAACAATGTTTTGATTTTTTTTAAACTATTATAACAATTTCGAAAAAATTAGAACAATATTGCTAACATTCATAATCGAGAAAAATTCACTAATACCGATTAATCTTGATTCACCCGCTCTTAAATCACTCTTCATATTTACAGTACAGTGAAGTGACTATCATTAAATTTGAAGGGACTTGAGTTTGAGACCTCATAGGTACAAATTTTATATTTTATATTTTAAATTTATAATTGTTTAATACTACTATAAATCATGCGAATTATTTGTCACAAGTGTACGTTGGCATAGTGGTAAAGACATAGGATGTGACCTAAATGTCTTAAGTTCGATTCCTTTTCAGAATAAATCTTATCTTTTTTTTGTATTTTAAAATCTGAATTGTTTAAAAATAAAATTAAAAATAAAAATCAATTTAGTATTTAAAATATGAAAAATAAAAAATAAAATACGACTTGGCGGTCCAGTCACGGTTTAAAAGTAGAAGAAAAAACCGGTTTGAAAAAAACATCCCCAGAAGGACTAATATGACCCGGTTATATTTTGTAAGGGATTAAATCAGGTTCTATTTTTTGTGGAGGACTAATTTGGGTTATGTAACTTTTGTGAGGGACCAAAATGGGTCTTCACTCTTCAGTTTTTTACATCAATTCATAGAGGTGTATTAGGGTGTATTTAAGGAAAAAATACACATTTGTCAAAAAAAAAAAAAGGAAAAATACACATGTATTTAAATTACCTCCTCATTCAAATTTAAATATAGTTCAAATATGTTTTAACTTTAAAGTGATTCATTCATCCAAAATTTTGAAAATTTTTCTACATAAATTATCACATCTTTGCAAAACATTTTTGAGCAATTAAGATTATTATATTCCGATTGTACATTGAAAGAGAAAATCAAACTTTATTTTTGAATTCTTTCAAGATTCAATTACTTAAGATTATTCAAACGTGTGTTGTAACTTTATCACTAAGGTTGTGTTTATAAGCTATTTGTCGTAAAAGGTTATA
Source organism: Vicia villosa (assembly GCF_029867415.1). Classification (NCBI taxonomy): domain Eukaryota; kingdom Viridiplantae; phylum Streptophyta; class Magnoliopsida; order Fabales; family Fabaceae; genus Vicia; species Vicia villosa. The sequence goes on along the minus strand of NW_026704990.1, from coordinate 1,534,250 downwards.
TGGGTTGGTGATAAGTTATTTTTTGTAAAAAGTTCAGCATAATGTTTGGTGTTTGTGGAAAATGTCTTTTGATTTGGGGAGATTTAAAGTCCACCATAATTTTTGGTGTTTTTATTAGAATATTATAAGAAGGGTTTTAGTGTCACGCTTATAGAAAGATCTCACATAGTGAAAATCTTTCAAGGTATGAAAGGACTAGATGTACCATTGGTTGATAAGGGGAACTAGAATATTTCTCGTGTTCATTTATTTTCTACAATTCACTTTCTTCACTTTATATTGCTAAGAACATATCATTTTCACATCCAAATAAAATTAACAACATAGTACAAAATTGAGAAAAACCTAGCAACCTTTTTTCACCACTCATCTTGCATCTCATAGTTACATAAACAAAATATCATTAGAGGGACTCAACAAAATCTTGCTTGAGGGACTCCACTATATATCGTCAGAGAGACCTAAAAAGTCTCGCCTGAGTGACTCAATAAAGTCTCGTCAGAGGAATTCAATGAAGTCTCGTCAAAGGGACCCAACAAATTCTTGCATGAAGGACTTAACAAAGTCTCGTCAGAGGGACTCAACAAAGTCTCACCTGAATGACTCAACTAAACCTCGACTAGGCTCCTTCTTTTTGGAAGGTTCAAAGTTGAGGGGTAAAACATTTCAGCCTTTATGTGCCTCGTGCTCGAGATACTATGTGGTTGCAGGTTTAATCACGAAGTAATCAAAGCTAAATATGCCTAGCCCTTGTAATTATTATGTTTTTGAGGATGGGGAAAATACCCTTTTTCGTCCCTTAACTTTATCTCGGGGTCCAATTTAGTCCCTTAACTTTTAAAAAGTTCAAATTAATCCTTTAACTATTAAAACAGTGTCACGTTAGTCCTTCCGTTTGAGTCTGTTAGTCAAAGTCAAAAATAAATCCAAGTGGCATTCTAATATGTTGACATGGCATTGTAATATTCTGGAGAGAGAGTCTGCCTGTGTTGTTGTCGGAACATAGTGAGAGACAGTGACACACAGAAAAAAAGAGAGTTTTTTCATGTCATTTTCTTTTGTTGAGATCTGAAAGATCATAAAAAATTCAAAGAATGATTCCATATTTATTCTTGTTTCCAGTTTTAGTTTCTGCAAAATAAATAAATAAATAATTGAAGGATAGTGAAAAAGGGTTTTTGAATCCATAGTTATGACACGCTTGTGCTGGTGGAATGGTTCAGATACCTCAGGTGAATACCAAAGTTTTCTACTTTCCACAAGGGCATGCTGAATATGCTAACACAAACATTGATCTGGGGTTTCGGTTCCTTCGTTGATTCTGTGTAAAGTTGTTGATGTTAAGTTTATGGGGATGATGATGGGATCTGGCTTGAAAAGGGGAATAGAAGAAGAAGAAGTGAAAGGAAACAGAAATGCAGCGAACGAAAGAAGACCGTCACTTGAGCCATCGAATTGGAGATAGTTTTTCACTTCCTTTTCGTTTCTTCAATTTTATTTTTGTTGTTCATGGAGTTGTTCTTTCTGATTCAACTTGCTTTCACTATCGCTATAATGGGATTGTGTTGAACACAATTGAAACAATCATCAACCCAGAAATACAAAAATTCAAATTGGGGCTTTTTCAATCGCAACCCTAAATCGCCAACACTGAGCAATCACGACAACCCAGGTGAACAAAATTTGTTGAACACAATTGAAATTTCTTAAAGGCTTCAACTTGATGAATTCTCGAGAGTTTCGCACTCCCACGATGGTTGAATTGAACCTTGAAAGCTTTAAAATTGAAAGATTGGAGAAAAATTAGCAGAAAATTGAAATGAAGGTTAGAGAGATTAAGAGTTCATAAGAAACAACTTGAGTTTTTAATGAGTTTCTGGGTTTTTTTTTTTTGACAAAAGTTTCTGGGTTAATTAATAAGAATTTCTGGTTTTTGGTGGCATGAGAAGGAAGAAGATGATGACTAGATGCAAACCAGAATGCCAGATATGCAAAAGTAAACACCGTTAGAGGAAAATAGACGGAAAGGACGTAAATGGGACGGTTTAAAAAATTAAAGGATTAAATTGAACTTTTTAAAAATTAAGGGACCAAAGTGGACCCCGAAGTAAAGTTAAAGGACTAAAAAGGGTATTTTCCCTAGAGGATGACAACACCTAAATATGTAACCTCCTTTAAAGTTATTTTGATGTCAACAACACATGAAGACAATCAAGTGTTAAAACTTGTGCAAGCAGTCAAAGATGCACATGATAAATGATCAAGCTATTCCTCCGAATAAAGCTAAATATTTAAGGTTTCATAATCACCAGTGATATCCTCTGATGATGGCATCTAACTTGAAGATATCTCAAGCCTCGTCCACAAAAAGATACAAATGAAGTGCTCATTTAATTGGTATACCCGAAAAAAAGGACTTCAAACTTCAGAGTGTGAAAGAGAGGAAGTGTGAAAACTCATTTGATCGTGTCTGTCTGACTAATCAGTGTTTTGTAAAAACACAAGGGCGTTTTTGTAAAGTAATATAGCTAGATCACACACTCATAAAATTTAACTTGGTTATATTGATTGGTTTGAGAGTGGTGATATAATGGAGGAAGTTCAATCTTGTTCTGTTTACAGTTTTATTGTAGGCAGTTGGCATCAAAAAGTACTTAAAAATCTGGCATCACATTTTTTGTACCAGTCTCAAGCTCGTTCTAAGGAAAATTTTGTCGGCAAACTTTGCCGTTTCCAGCCATTTAGTTGTAGGCCTACAAAGAGAGTCTCAGATCGTCTTAAAGTCTTCTTTGTCAGTTTTCTCATACAGGTTGATGGGAACAAAAACAATGATGGTGGCACAAACCCAACAGTTCTCTCATCTTATCCTAATCCAAATACATCAACAACTTACTCAGCATAACCAACATGATTGGAGCTAGTCTCGTTGCAACTCGTATACTGTCCACTATAAAATATGGTTATTTTCTTTCTCTGACTGCACATTTTTTACATTGGGAAGATCTTAAGTGTGACTTAAAGTCTAAAATGTTGGAATAACCAAATGTCTTTAGAGTTAGAGGAATGTTCTAAGATTGACTAACTTGTCTTGTAGATGATGCAAATGTTTTAATTGACAATTCACGCTATGTAATTTCAACAAAATCACGTTACGGAATTCTTCGTCAATCCAAACATACTGTAAAATATCATTACAAGCAAGACACCACCTCAATAACAACAACATAAACATAACATATTTACTTTTATTTTGTTTTGTTTATGATATACAAAAAAGAAGATAATAAATAAGCCTTAATAAAAAAAATATGTACTTTTGTTTAACATTGCATCAACAAACTACATGGTCATTAAGTTCTTTCAAAACTTCAGAAATATAAATTTCAATCAATGAATCTGAATAGTTCCTCAATCCTCATCGCTGTTCCAGATATGTGATATTCTATTAAGCTCTGGCAAAATAACAGTACTAAGATCAGGTCTATCGCGTTTTCGCAACTCACAACACTTTATCGCCAACTTTGCAAATGCCAAAGCCTCTTCAACAGGACAATCTGGTACACTTTGATCAAGCACTTCTAAGAAGTTCCCTTCTCTAATAGCCTCTTCAACCAAATGAGACAATCCCATTGGAGGCTTTGCAGTAATAATCTGTAGTAACACCATGCCAAATGAATATATATCGGATTTCACACCTAATAATCCCGTTTGTTGATACTCCGGATCAATGTAACAAAATGTTCCGGCCGCACCTGTTATTAGAGACATAGTTAGCTAGTTAGTTACGAGTTCGCAATATTTTACATGGAATCTATATATCATGCATGATTCTTAATACCTGTTAAGCGATATTGAGTGGTTTTGTTGGCTACGGATGGTGGAACTAGTCGTGCCAAACCAACATCACTGATCTTGCTGACACAGTTTTTGTCTAAGAGAATGTTGGCTGGTTTCATATCGCGATGTACTATTGGCTCGGGCTTTGCTTGGTGAAGGAAAAGAAGGCCGGTCGCAATCTCTGATGCGATTCTGAAACGGTTTTTCCATGGAATTGGTGGAGAATCGTCTTTTCTGAATAAGCGATCTTCTAAACTTCCGTTTTCCATGTGTTCGTAGACAAGGCAACCATACTCTGGACATGCACCTAGAAGGAGCACCATGTTGGGATGTCTTATGGTGCTCAAAACAATAATCTGCATTTGAAACAATGAAAATGTAAATCGTCTGATCTTCATTCTTTTTTTTTGGTCAACTAGTCTAGAGGCTGAAATTTTATTTTTTAACGGTGAATAAGTGGGATGCCGCAGGTTCAAACCCGCGCCCCTGCAGTCTGGTGTCTCTGCACAGCTACCAACTCACTTGTATAGAGACTATAGTGACTAAACATATTCATGCTTATGTATTTGCTAAAAGAAAAATATAGTTACCTCTTGTTGAAATTGTCTTTCTCCATGAGCTAAATCGGGTCGAAGAACCTTTATGGCAACAACGGTGTGATCAAGGACACCTTTAAAAACAGGTCCATACCCTCCTTCACCGATTTTGAGAGCATTGTCGAAACCATTAGTTGCAACTTCAATTTCTTTAATATTGTATCTTCTATACGGAATGCTATTGTACACAACATCTTGTAACGTCCTTCTCCTCTCTTCTTCCTCGTGTTTCGCTTTTAATTCGGCTAGCTTTCTCTTCTTAGTTTCCATTTCTGCAAGACGCTGAGACACTTCTGCTGATTCCATAGCAACTTTAGCTTTCTGTCTCTCTACTTCTGCTAAAGCTAATGCAGCCTCTTCTGCAAGCCGTGCTTTTTCGACGTTTCGTTCTTTTTCTTGCCTAAACTTTTCAAGCTCAGTCGTCTAATAAAAAATAAAAATTAGTCTTTTTTAGTATTTTTTTTCCGGCTATTTATAATAAAGTTTGAGTCCTGCATAATTTTCATAACTCGATGTTGTTACCTTCTGTTTCGCTAAAACTGCTTCTCTGCAAGCCATACCATACTGCTCCGACGTTTTCTTCAATTCTAGTTTTAATTTCTTTATCTCCGCCTCAATGATCGCCTGTATCTGTAACGCGAAAGGCATAAGTTTTAACCGTTTACATTAGAAAAATGAAATTATTTTTATCTCTAACTACTCATTTACATAAGAAAATGTATACTTACCGGTGGTTTTGGCGAAAATAAGCACTTGAAACTGTCCGAACTTATTACTTCATGGTTTCCAGATGATATGTCGCTGAAATGACGACTATGTTTCCCTAAACTGTCATAACTAGTGGCAGGAGAGCTTCGATTTGATGAAGTTTCTGTCGAGAGGCTTCCCGCCGATAATCTTGGACCTCTTGGCGAATTATCATCTTTAACATTATTTGACGTAGGCGGTGTCACGAGTATAACATCTTTAATATCTAACTCCCAAACTTTGCCTGCATCTCTCAACGGTTTCCTACATATTCATCGGGATCACGAAGTTAGTATAAATCATTTCACTTCGAGCCTGGACAATCTTTTCTATGTAACATTATGCAAGATAGAATTCATGTCATACCTGTTTGAATCATCAGAACTAGGGTTATGATGAAGAAACTTTTTCGGTTGAATCAATTGAGCCTTCTGCAAGAGTGTAACGATATCTCTTATAGATTTAGGCGGAGTAGCTTCGATGTTCTTAGACTGATCATCTTTTGGAATCGGAGGACCTGTTGGTCGAATCTTTTGTACTTTTCCTTTTGATATAACATACAATGTCGATGATTCTGGCAATGTCTTAGCTAAGGTAGATGCAACATCTCCATCTTTAAATTTTCTAAAGATTCAAAAGAGAAATAGTTTAATCAAGATTTCATAATAATCATGTAATTATTATAAATAAATGTAGATGATTATATGAGATTAAAACCTTATTAAAGCACTCCATGGGGAAGAACTAGCACCAACAACAACATTGTTGACAGAGTTTTCGATAGCATAATCAGTAAGTGCGCTCGGAACATCAATGTCGTGTAAGACCAATTCCTTTGCTTCAATCTGAAATTATCAACATTCATAATTATAAACTATATCATCATAATCATCATAAACATATATAGATTATTATTACACAAACATTGGAAATTTATGAATACTCACCCCTTTTCTAGCACAAAATCCTCTAAAGGGAAGAAAGAATTGATGCAATTCTTCTTGAGTTGGCGGACGGCCATGTTTAGGAACATCGTCGTCGATATTATCATCTGCAAAACCAAATTCAAAAGGACATAATACAAATTATTGATTGCATGTTATCATAAAACATCTTAAATTTCATATCAATGCATGCTCTAGATCGCGTCATGCAACCCTAATTGCAATAGCGTCAGCGACAACGACCACGATCTAAAATTCAAATCCTAATAATAAATCTTAAATATCATAAGATTATATCATTGCATTCTCTCTAAATTGCGGCATGCAACCCTAATTGCAACAAGCCACAACAACCACAATTTAAAATTATTATCAATTCAATATTTATAAATATATTTTTTTCAATCCTAACTATACATAATATCAAAGGAGAAGAATACCTACTGGAATGGGTGATGGGTTTGGTACGAACATGAATAAGGATACAATTGGAATTCTTCTTTAGAAGATGATCCACGGCCCATTTGACGGCGACTTGGCTATTCCGGCCGGCATTGATTGGAATGACGGTGGTTTTGACGGTGGATTCGCATTCTGAGTTAATCCTTTGCATGGGAAATTAAGGTTATTGATCTTTTTCTGAGAAAATAAGATTGTATTGTGTATGTTTACGTTTCCCATTTTGAATGTTTTATTGACCAAACCGTTAGTAACTACTTTTTGAAATCTCTGTCTGTTCCTCTTGATCTGGCTGAAATGCAAGTGCGAAATTATTAGTTGGATTTTGATTTCTAGAAACACTTGTTTACTACGTATCTGTGGATTCATGTGTTGAATCTAATAATAGTAAATTCAATTTTAAATTTAGTCTATGATTTTTTTTTTGTCTTTCTAAAGCTTATTATTAGATGATTAGGAATCTGTGACAAAAAATACACTATGGATTGTGTTGTGTCTCATGCTTTGCAATGCAGGATCCTCGTCACAAGAAATATTACATAAATATCCTTTTTGTACACACATGTTTGATGTATTATAAAACAATCAAAACAATGGGAATTTTTTTCTGGCCGCACCATAAAAAGTATTCTATTAAATTTAACTTTGATTAAAAATAAATAAAAAATTGTTTTTATTTATGTAAATTTAAAAAAAAAATCTTTTCCCTCTAATAGTTTAAAACCCTGGTCGTTTTAGACGATCAGACAGGTTAGAGCGAGAATCGAAAGGTAGAGTGAATTAGAATAAAAATACAATTGACCTAGTGATAGCATGTTTGACCCGACTGATTTACCGATCAAATAATCAAACTAGTAGGTTTGATTAATTCTATGAATTGTACTTATTTTACCAACATTTTGCGGGGAGTGAAAAAAATCTGAAATTGAAATAATATATCTTCCCTTGCGTCAAAATTTATTATATGAAACTTTCACAACCTTAGGAATCCATCGTAAATGGAATCCATCCATCTTACACAGCCTTTCAAAATCAATATTCTTCCTCAACATACAACTAATTATTGTTATTATTGAATTTATTTGCTAGTGCTTGAAACTACTTCTTTCATCTACATTACGATAATCATTATTCCATTTTGATGTTATATTTTTACTTTGCATTTATCATTTGATTTGAATAATTTTGTTCAAAGTTTATGATAGGAAACCTTTATTTTTGTTTTTGGTGAATGTATTTGAGATTTGTACATAAGACGTGGTTCTAGATAGGATATGATGATTATATATTAATAATTTTGCATTAGTGTCTTTAAGAAAATAATTTCTCCTTACATTATTTCAATTTGATTATTGGGTTCTTTGAACTCTTCGACTTGATTTTTAGTTTGTATTATAAACATCATTAGATTTTATAAAGTTTTTTTATATTATTTTATAACAATTGTTTCCTTCGGGAACTAAACATAGTTGATGACAAAGTAAAGTAGGACTTAGATGTGACATAAAGTATTTTCAATACAACTGAGGGTACATCGCAGATTAGCACTCAACATACAAGTTAGTGAATGAATGAAGAATAGTATGAGTGTGAGAATGATTAGAATACCTGATATATGAATTTTGCGATTCTCGATTACAATGCACGAGTCTGCTATTTATGCTAATTTGAAGGTAACCCATCTCCGACAGTTTATTCATTTAAAATGAAATGTATCAAGAGCATGCAATTCAGTCTTCTGAAGTACTTTCACGCCGTCAGAACTTGCAATTGTTAAAAACTACTATCCCATGTTCCTAACTGCTCTAAGCAAATAACTGCTTTCAAGAATATCTAATTTAATAATTGTCGAAACATTCCTTCACTCAACTGACTGTTAGACTTAGGAAATAACTAAATCCTCAATAACTAGTGACTTTGTTGAATCCAACCGTTTTGTCGAAAATCTTTTTCGAGATTTTGAACATGTTTTGAAAAGAATGATCATAATCTTGTACATTTGTTCTTGTGATTCTTCCAAACCATTGCTCACCATGCTAGCCGAGCTACTTTAAATCTACGCGGCCATTCTTGTCAAAACTTGTGAATAAATGCTTTTTAACACTTAGCATTTTTCCAACGTAGCTTGCTTTGACTTTTCCTTTAATGGATTTCCTTAACCAACGATATGGTGATAACATCTGGATTTGTATTATTGTTTGAATATATATCAGACCTTTTTGAATTGCATTAGTATAATTAGAATGTTGCTAATATATTCTTAATATAATCATTATTGGATAATCATCATTAGTGTAATAATTATTGGATAAAAAATATCAACTAAAAACACTATCTCCCTAGATAAAATCTCTCAAATTCTTTTTAAAAGTTATTTCAAAGATGCACCTACTAAATCATAAAAAAATTATAAATATACATCTCTAATACATATTTTAGCCCTTGTAGAACACTATATCACCCAAAAAAAATTATAAATATACATCTCTACTACATATTTTAGCCCTTGTAGAACATTATATATATTTTAGGTGTGTTTGAAGATGCTTCTTCGAAATAACAAATTTTATTTTGATTTTCAATTTGTTCACTTTCACCCATTGAACCTATGGAACCGGAAAACTATCCGAGAACCGGTTCATTGGAACCGGACCAATGGATCAGCCGAAATATTACTCAATTTTGGAATAAATAATTTTTTTATCCAATACAGCAAATGGATATTGTATTGGATATTTATTAGATACTTTTGTCAGATATCCGAAGTCCGATTTCAATTTAAAAATATAATTCGAATTTATCCGATTACTATTTCGGTCCAATTCTCGAAATAACAGATATCCGAATCGGACCGGAGGAGTGACCTCTGGCTCTTAAGCATTCAAACTTTTTACACTAAAAAAAGAAAATAGTAGTCATACGACGTCGTATCCAGTCGTGATTCTTGACATTTGGAAAGAGAAAACCGAGAGTTTCGACTTCAACTGCACTCTACTGTAGTTATTTGATCACTCTTTCCATTAATACCCTCAAAACAATCAATCCTCAGAGTCCAATTTCTCTGTCTTCCTTGCGTTATTTTCTCAGGTAACTCTTTACACCTTCAATTTTAATTTTACTCTTATTTCTGCTTTCATTTGAATTATTTTTTATTGAATGGAATTGTTTGATTTTTGTATGGTTTTTTTCTCTTTGTTCTTAGATTCATTCTCAAGTTTGGGAAGAAAGGGACACTTGTGATTTTAATTTACTATTTTTAAAATTATTATTATCAGTTTTCTAGTTTTAATCTAGATGTTTTCACTGGCTAGAGGTAATATATTTATACTCTGTTAGTTTGACCTGTCCCTTTTCTGAGCTAAGCCTTGGATTCCTTTTGAAATATCTTCAATTTTATGGATGATTTACATCTATGATGTGAAGCTGATTAGAATTCAGGAATGAAAAGTATAGGTTGGAAACTGTTCTTTCGAATTAGTTCTGAAATCCCGTATTTAGCTGTTTTTTCGAATGAAAAGTTTCTCTCCTCCGCTCCGCTATTGCGGGGTAGCGCCGCTATTGACTACTCTGGATATTAGTATTGAATATTAGCTTTCTTCTTACCTTGGCTTTTATTAATGTATACACTGTCTTAGAAAATTTTGGATATGCCTCCCTCGACGGTTAAAGGTCAAACTATTAAGAACAATACATGCATCTCAATCAATGGCCTAAAACACGCCTGCGTTTTTCTCTTTACAAGTAGTCAAATAGAGTTTGGAAATGAACCTCGGCATCAAGCTAGAAACCGTCTCTTGAATTTAATTGCGTTTATACGGTGCGTTTTAGAAATCCTTTTGATCTTATAAGAAGAGTCTTGCTTTTTGTAAACAGTAGTTATTAGGCCATATGAGGTTGTTTTTCCTACTTCTCTATCATTCAGGATGAAGCTAATCAATACACTTCAATTTCTAATCTAGATATTTCCTATCAATAGAGAAACTGTAATCATGTGTCAAAAAGCCATTGGTGTTACAAAAACTAGAACTTATTCAGTTTCATCTCTGCATAATGATAGAATAATGATATGGTGAGATACCTTTCTGAGATTTTAATAATGACTAAGCTATCAAGTATCAACATCTAATTGACTAGGATGTTCTCATTCTAGTTGGAGATATCTCATGGAATGAGATGTAGCTACCGTTCTTATTATGCTTTAAAGCTAGTAACTAAGTTATTCAATATTTTCTGGCAATTATCAGAAGCTTTGGAAATTTGCTATTCAGTTATTTAACACTCATGAAACATGCCATTTTCTGCGGTTTTCTTTTTGTTTTTGTTCTGGTTTCAATTTATTCCTACCACTTATGATGGTTATAATAAAATTCACGCCTTTATTTTTTTCTGGAATGATAGTAATAAATTTTTATGAAATTGTTAATTTAGTTCTTTATTTCTTTTAAAATTCTTTCTTTAATGTTTAGTTTTAGTTTGACACGAGTCTAATTTTAGGAGCCTTACAACCAAACATGCTTCTTTTATGAACTTTACATCCAAACACGTGTGAATAAGAAATTATGCATCTTATCTGTATAAAAGTGGGCTAAAGTTGAATTTAATTTACATTGGGATAGGACTCTAGATGGATACAAGTAACGAAATAAAGGGCGACTATGCTCCCATCAGAGATCCAGAGCACCCACAATTGGGAAGATTCGACAAGCCACTTCCATGTTTTGGCTGCGGTATTGGATGGTTCTCGTAAGTTATTTCGTAAACATTCATCTTTCTCAATTCTTTAGCCTTCATAGTTTGATGTTTGAATCTTCTCCTTTTCCCTTACTTTTGTTTGGCAGTTTTCTGCTAGGATTTTTATGCCCATTGATGTGGTATTATGCTACAATTCTCTACTTAGTAAATTACTATCGGAAGGATCCAAGGGAACGTGCTGGACTCGCTGCTTCTGCTATTGCTGTAAGTGTTGTACTTGAGAGCAAGTTTACATTAGTACTCCCCTTTTTCAATAACTGGTGAATTGAGTAGAAAAATGTGAAAAGTAATTTGACTGATTCTGTTTTATGAAAGATTTGAATTAGATTACAAGAACTCAAGACTTAATGATAAGTGATGGAAAGATTTAACTGTAACAATTGAAAAGTTGATGGACTAAATTCACTCAAGAAATAATTAGAGGACCAAATTGCAGATAAGGTATAGTAGAGGACTAAAAACTGTTATGCAAATAAAAAGTGTATATGTCATAATTGAATGGAAGATGTGTATATGCATACTGTGTTTTTTTTTTATAATTTGTGATATTGTTTTGTTTTTCTCATGGAAGTGAATAAGTTACTACTCTTTTTTCCCTCCTAATTTTGCTGATGTTGCAGGCTCTGATCTTCACAATTACTGTGGTGATAATATTCAGATGAAGTCTTGTTTGGTAAAAGAAAATAAAGCTTGAAAATAGTTTTTTTTGTTTGTTTTGAAAATGTGTATATATTTTTGCATTAAGAGAGATTGACACTATTACAGAATAATCATAAATAAAGTAAAAACACTTAAGCTTTATATCATAGATGTGCTTTAATATCCAGGTTCTTTTCTTTATAATGTTCATAATATTTGATCTTGTTCAATCAATCAACATAAACTTTTGACCAGTTTAGTTTTTAGTTAATACATGTTAGGAAAGTCCAAACAAGTGTTCTATTATTTTTTATAGATAAATTGGAGGAATTTTTGTATTAATTGCTTGTAAAATAAGTTAATAAGTCCCTAACTATTTTACGTAAATTTGACACTTATTATGTACCAAACTCCAAAGTACAAAACCTATTATTCCCTAAATTATCCAAATGTAACCTAAACAATATTACAACCTTTAAAGACATCAAAAGTGTATTCTAGGATTGATTTGATTAACAGTTTAAAAACTTTTCAACTCAGTGGTGAAATGATAGTTGTGTGTAGGTTGAGTGATCAATTTAATTTTCACTTGAGCGGATTGGTGAGGAAGAGAAAAAAAAAGTTGACTAGAACTGGAAATCGGAAATATTTCTTTGGACTTGTTCATCATGAAGTTTGAAAATGAAAGTAACATCCAAACATGATCATGGAAGTATTTCGAAGAACCATTAAACTTGGAATCCAAAAATGATCATGGAAGTATTTCGATAAGAACCATTAAACTTGGAACTCATCATTCGTCGAGTAAGTTTGCTATTTTACTATAGTTTCTCATCTTAGAAGCTCGTTCCTTGAGGATAAATAACAGTTCAAGTTTGGAGTTATGAAATTGAAAAATATTTCTTTGGACTTGTTCATCATGAAGTTTGAGAATGAAAGTAACATCCAAACATGATCATGGAAGTATTTCGTTAAGAACCATTAGACTCAGAATTCATCATTTGTCAAGTAAGTTTTCTATTTTACTATAGAGTCTCATCTTACAAGCTCGTTCTTTGAGGATAAATAACAATTAAAGTTTAAGATTGTGATGACATTTAGTTATTATGTTTTTTTTAAACATTTTTATATATTATTTTAAATATATGTTTGACTAACGATGCATAAATTGTAGTAAGTTTTAACATGATTCAAGACTATTATTGAATGTCCAATTTCATCTCAAACCAAACAACTCTACAATATTCTTATATGGTGAAGGTTACAAAGACAAGGAAATAAAAAGTTTTAACATGATTCAAGACTATTATGGAAAGTCTAATTTCACCTCAAATCACTCAAACCAAACAACTCGACAATATTCTTATATGGTAAAGGTTGCAAAGACAGGAAATAAAAGAGAAAAACTTCATGCTAAAATTTCCCCACAACCATGAAGGATCGTTGTGCGATGCCAAGTTGCACAAAACCAATAAAAAGTCTATACTTAAATCGTGTACCAATTAGTAGGGGATTGTGGCGCGATTCATCTCAATTTAAACACTTACACATTGGATCAGTGACAAATCACCACATAATTAGAACAAATTATAACATTATAAGTAGTTAAGTTTCCCTATATTAGGACTTTTAGATGATTTCATCTATAATTTACTTGAACTATGTAATTTGATTTGTCCTTATTTATGCAATTGATACCTCATATTATTCAATAAAGTTCACTCTTAATGCCTTTCTTTATTAACGAATAATTGAATCGATTCTAAATTGTGAATGAGTATTAACCATATCTTTCACAACTCGATCTACTCTTATTGTTCAACCTATAATATTGGTGTACATAGGGTATTATTTGATTGTGATAACAAGGGTTAACAAAATCTTCCTCAATTACGAAATCACCTTAAGATATTAGAGGATTGTAATTAAAGAAGAGAGTTATGAACCAAGAGATTCGTCATAACTATTTTGTTAGTTCATCATAATATTAAGGATGCACTTATAGGAATTAGACTGAAATACCAAGCAATGATAAATAGATCATTTGAAAAACCTAATTTTTTAATCAACAATTTTCTTAAAGTTATTTAAAATTTGCGTTTACCAAACATATGCTATGTACATCCCCTCAATTATATTATATCGTATGAATTAAATTAATAATTTCTCAATATAAATTGTAACAATCCTCGTAAATACGAATCTTATAAATTATATTATTTGACAATTCATCAATGATTGTCGTGAAGATTTTGCTTTATTACATGTTGGTACATGATTTCAATCTTATCCTTTTGACATGAACTACTCAATGAATCGTCATTTTTCTCGATCAACTCGATACCACAAGTCATCTCTTTAATAATCTATTAGAACATCACGTTGTCATAATCTACTGAGTTAGTTCATTTGACAACCATCAGTGAAAAACTTAGAAGTTTATTCTTTAAAGAATAGTTTAGGTGATTTCCCTTTCAATATAAAGAATTCAAATTTGAGATACAATTACGTAATAACACACAAGGTACAAGATATGTGCGACAATATAGTATAAAGTAGGGCACAACAATTTCTTTTGTAAGTGCAAGGTCGTTGAAATAGTCTGCTGCAATAGTACAAAAATCACAACAACTTTTTACCACGTGTGTATGAGAATCGACTTGAGAGAAAATAAGAAACTTTTAAATAAAAAACATCTAGAGAAGAAACTCTACTCAAAGAACGAAACAAACTTTAAGTGACTTTATTGTATACATAATTTGTGCTGAAAAATTATACACTTTGTATTTGTAAGCACCCAAATATAAGTGGAGAAAGTTATAGGGTGAACTATGATAAATTCTTTGTGCTAATATTGTTATAATTTTTTTTTGATCATAAATGTAATAAATTAATGTTTTGCGACCATTAACTAATTAGGAAAATTAAAGTTATCTATTTAACATTAAGTTTATGGCTAATGATAAATTGTCATTAAAAAATATTGTGTATATTCCAAAAGTCTTATTTCTATTTTGTGATGGGTAAATAGAAATAAAAAAACTTGAATAATCATAACCTTTTATAAAAGGGCATGAGAAACTTGAATAATCACGACTCTTCATGAAAGGACGTGAGATTCTTATAGATAAGGGGTTATGGTCCTCAATTGTAGTAGTAAACAACATCACAAAATATTAATTATTTCTCTTTATTCTATTGGAAGATGAACTAAGAAATTAAGGAATCTACATTTGAAAGGTTATTGTACTATCAAGATCTTTGTCTTCTCATTAAGGTTACAAGGATCCTAAATGTACCTTTCTACTTTTCATTTCATTTTGAGTTAAGGATTGTGCTATTTCTGAATTTCTACATGGGTAGAAACACTAGTAACAACTCTGAATTATTAGAAACTAACAAATATATCTCCCCTTATCACTTTCTATTCAACATTTATGATTGACTTAATTTTATTTTATATATATATATATATATATATATATATGTATATATATATATATATATATTAACGTCAACATAATTTAAACCCCTTAGGAGACAACAATACTCCTTAAAGTCACGTGCTTGATTTCAAGTGCTTTTGGGATGAGTATAATAAATTAGTATCTTGGTACTCATAAGATAATTCAACACATTTAATCATTCTATTTGTGACTCGTTCGCTTTTGTCCTTTCTCATGACAGACCAATCACTTTTGACCATTGTGATTCACCACATCAGTTTATAATTATGTAGTATGATAAACCTGATGTTTCATTCGCACATAAAATTTGGAAAAGGATGGTTGGTTTTGCTCAGCTAGGGTTATCTTTTTCTTCTCTCCAGGATATTTGGAGTTTTATGGCTGGTAACTTTTCTATTTAGGCAAAAGATATCATTTTCTCCGCTTGTATGCATATTATTGATGAGATCTGGAGAGCTAGGAATAGTTTTAGGTTCTTGGATAAGGTTTCTCATTGGAGATCTTGTACTGCGTGGGTCATCTCTAAAGTTTTTTGAGTTGGTAAAATTATTAAGTAGGGATCACAAGTTAACTTGCAAGTCTTTTACTCTTCAATGCTTTCAACATCAACATCAAACCTCCTATTCCTTAGAGAGTTATTGAGGTTCTCTGGACTCCTCTCTTGATGCTTTGGGTTAAAGGTAACACTAATGGGGCTTGTGTTGGTATCCCTTCCAGGGCGACTTGTGGGGGTATCTTCCGGGATTATCGCGCCAAGCACATTGGTAGCTTTGCCTGTTTCTTATGGAATGGCAATGCCATTTTAGTAGAGCTCATGAGGCTATCTTGGTAATGGAGTATGCTAATTCTATGAATTGGACTCACTTTTGGTTGGAGTCTGATTCCAAGTTGGTGGTTATGGCGTTTTCTAAGCCTTCATTAGTTTCTCAACTGATTAGAAATAGATGGAATGGATGTCTACTAGGCGTTTTGTCTAAGAATTTTTTGTATTTCACATTTATTGAGAGGGTAACAAATGTGCATATAGGTTATGTAACATAAATCTTACTTTAAACACTTTTTCTTGGTGGAATAATGTTTATATTAATATTTGTAGACTTCAATAGAAATTTGCAATACATTCCTAACTTTAGGTATATTTTTTCTTGAGGTTTTGACCCTTTGTATTTATCTTCTTTTTATTCAAGGGACTAAGTCCCACTTTTGAAAAAAAAAATTAAATTAATTTTTTTAGAAATGAATGAATATAATGTTTGCATATTGGAATCTATATTTTTTTAGGCATTTATTTATAGGTACCTACCAATAAAATTGTCTTAACTTGAAGTCTTAATAAACATAATTTATGGGTACATAAGTCAATTAAAATATTAACATGAATATTTAGATATTTAATTAATAATTTAATTTAAATATACTGATAGGTGTAAATTTTTTTACACTGTCAATTAGTCACAACCGTTGGTTAGTTTGAAATGTTTGATTTTTTAAGTATTAATGGTGTAAAATATTTTATAGAGTGCATAGAAATTAAAGGGCAAATCATTCGGATACTACCCGAGTTTGATTCTTGGTGAAAATAAGACTTGGCCAGTGAGTTGTTCCTCTAAACTACGAAACCAGAGTAGTCGGTTCACTACATGGAACAGATCTGGTTGGCTAAATCAAAAAAAAAAATTAATGAGTTTAATTGATATGTACTAACATTATAAAATAGTTTTACATTGTCATCTAATAAAACCTCAACGGTATATCATGTCAAAAAATAATTTTAAATTTAAAGTGTGATTTGACAAAATATTTGATAGTGTAAAATTATTTCAAAATGTATATTCTATTTTCTCAAAACTAATTTGATACTAACATCTGAATTATTCTAAATTTCTCATAAAGAAATAAATCATGTCATATGCAATTTAGAGCAAGTTTTTTGTAAGGAAAGAAAATCATCAAATATGCAATTTATAGTAACTTTTCCCACTAAAGTAAAGTGTGATCTGTTAGTAAGTCATACGACGTCGTATCCAGTCGTGCAAAGGCAATCCCGTGTGTTTTGAAATTTGGAAAGAGAAAACCGAGAGTTTCGACTTCACCTGCACTTCACTCCACTCCACTGTCGTTTTTTGTTCACTCTTTCCATTTATACCCTCATTCCTCACCGTCATGTAGATCAGAAGAACCGCTTCTTTCTTCACAATCCAATTTTTCTTGCTTCGTTGCTTTGTTTTCTCAGGTAACTCGTTAAACCTTCAATTTTATTCTTACTGTTATTTTTTCCTTTCATTTTAATTGTTTTGTATTGATTGGAATTGCTTGATTTTTGTATGGTTTTGTTCTCTTTGTTGTTCGATTGATTCTCATGTTTGTGCATGTATCTTGTTTGACTTTTTTGTATGTTGTAATTTGGTATTATGCAAATGAAATCCCTCTTTTGTAAGGGTTTGGAATTTCAGTAACAGCTTAATTAAGTGTTTATCATATAGATCTGTTGCTTAATTAACTGCTTATCATATAAGTGCTTATCTAGTTATATGTATAACAAATCAAATAAAGTCAAACTGTTTTTACATAAGCTATAAGTTGTTTTCATTAGCTGTTGTGTGGAGAGCTTTTGAAAATAAGCTGAAAACAGCGTATAGACACCGTATAGAGCTTTTGTGGATGATTGACATCTATGATGTGAACCTGATTAGAATTCAGGAATGAAAAGTATCGGTTGGAAACTGTTCTTAAGAAATTAGTTTTGTGTAATCACTTATTTAGCTTGAACAAATTTTTTTAGGGTGATTTTAACCTAGTGTTGAAATTTGATAGCATTTTGTTTTGAGTTGTCATGTGAAGGAGGCAATTTGTCTAGTTTTAAGGATGTACGGATGCTGTTTGTAATGGTCTATTATTTATGATGCTGTTATGATAAGTATATTCTTTTTAAATATTATGATCCTTTGCATAAGTCAAACACCGCTAAATTTCCTTTTGTTCAGTTAGCTCTCTAGGTTTGAGCTCTGGAAGTTTACTCTGCCTATACACTTACTGCCCGTATTACAATGAGGATATCGACTTGTATGCAGATGCCATAGACTTTTTATGGTGATAGTGGGATAACGTATAGCATGATGACTGCTCTTTAATCATTTTTTAGATAAATTACATGAATAATAATTATAAACATATGAAATGGGAGAGGTGAGGGAGGAACTTGTGATTTTTCTTTGGAATGGCTGAAGTGCAGAAATGTTAGTGAAGGAAGGTTAGGTTGAGTCTCGACTCAAATCTGATCGAAAAATTCTAAACTACCCTTAAAATTTTCTAAGTGTAAGGGGTAATTTCGGTTTTTCAGAAGGGAAAAGAATAGCGAGACAAAAACCGCTCCGGGCCAGGAAACGCTCTGCCCCTGCTACCCGCTATTTATCCTATAGCGTCTGCTATAGTGTTCTGAACCGCTAAGGCTCTTCCCATAGCGGCTGGCCCGCTCCGCTATAGTGGGATACCGTTGCTATTAACCGCTATTGACTACTTTGGAATATATTGTATCAGATATTAGTATTGAATGTTTGCTCTCTTTTTTACCTTGGCTTATATTATCGCATACACTGCCGTAGAAGCTTTTGTACATGCCTCCCTCAACCGTTAAATGTTGAACTATTAGAACAATACATGCATCTCAATCAATAGCCTAAAACACACATGCATTTTTCTCTTAATAAGTAGTCAAATAGAGTTTGCAAATGAACCTATGCATAAAGCTAGAAATTGTCTATTGAATTAAATTGCATTTATACGGTACGATTTATAGATCATTTTGACCTTATAAGAAAATTCTTTGCTTTTTATAAACAGTAGTTATTAGGCCATAAGAGGTTGTTTTCCCTACTTCTCTATCATTCAGGATGAAGCTAATCAATACACTTCAATTTTGAATGTAGATATTTCCTGTCAATAGAGAAACAGTAATCATATGTTAAAAAGCCATTGGTGTTACAAAAAGTAGAACTTATTCAGTTTCATCTCTGCATAATGAGTAGCATCCCTCACCAGAGAATGGGTTTTTGTTGCATATGTTAGAACAAAAAACCTTATAAAGCTAAGCATTTTAGCCCCGTGAGTTGGCTGTGAATAGCTTCCGGGTTTGTGGTAGCTTCGTGACATGCTTATGATTGTGGTTAAAGATTATTACAGTACAAGGTATGATCACATAAGACTGAGGAAGTAGGAGCAGAGACGTCTCAAGTTTTTAGAGGCTATGTGTAGATCAGTTGCAATTCAATCATGACAAAACAAATAGTGGCCCTATTTAACTATAATTTATCTGAGACAAACATTTATCAAGGTCCTTTTTGACTTACCGTTTAATCGTAGCAAATTTTTGGTCATGTGCGGTAGCCCACCATGCACACCCTCAAAGACGGCCTTGAGTAGGGGAGAAGCCTTTCCCTTTTTGTCATATAGTTTTTAGCTGTCAAAGTTTAAGCTTTAGTCATTTTGGTGTATAGAAGGAAAATATAATTATACTAATTATATTAGTGTAATTGCTATGTTGGATGTTATTCCAGAAGGGAAAACGGTAATATTTATTGATAATAATACTAGACTCTTAATCCTAATTAAATAAGGAAACATATTATAAAAAAGTAAGGAAATATGAAAACTAAATCTACGAAATAATGTAACATATTTTATGATAGAATAATGATATGGTATACCTTTCAGAAATTTTAAGAATGACTAAGCTATCAACATCTAATAGACTAGGATGTTCTCATTCTAGTTGGAGATATCTCATAGTGATATGTATACTGTTCTTATTATGTTTTAATGCTAGTAACTAAGTTACAATAGTTTTCTGGCAATTATCTATAAACTTTCGAAATTGGCTTCTACTACTAAGTTATTTAACACTCATTAAGCATGCCATTTTCTGCAGTTTTTTTGTTTTGTTTTGGTTTTTCAATTTATTCCTACCACTTATAATGGTTATAATAATATTCATGCCTTTACTTTTTCTGGAACGATAGTAATAAATTTTTCTGAATTTTTTATTTAATTCTTTATTTCTTTCTTTAATATTTAGTTTTAGTTTGACACGCGTCTATTTATAAGAGCCTTACATCCAAACACACACAAATAATAAATTATGCATCTTGCGTGTATAAAAGTGGGCTAAAATTGAGTTTAATATGCATAGGGTTAGGACTCTAGATGGATACAACTAACGAAATAAAGGGCGATTATGCTCCCATCAGAGATCCAGAGCACCCACAACTGGGAAGATTTGACAAACCACTTCCATGTTTTGGCTGCGGTATTGGATGGTTCTCGTAAGTTATTTTGTAAAGATTCATCTTTCTCTATTCTTAAGCCTTCATAGTTTGATGTTTGAATCTTCTCCTTTTCCCTTCCTTCTGTTTGGCAGTTTTCTGCTAGGGTTTGTATGCCCATTGATGTGGTATTATGCTACAATTCTCTACTTTGGAAATTACTATCACAGGGATCCAAGAGAGCGTGCTGGACTCGCTGCTTCGGCAATTGCTGTAAGTGTTGTACTTAAGAGCACGTTTACATTAGTACTCCCTCTTTTTCGATAAATAGTCTTCTGAGTATTTTCTTGTATATTTCACTTGGGAAAATAAAGAGCTAGCGTAATTACATTTTATTCTCTAGTTTAGACCACATGTAATTTTGGCCTCTCAAGATGTTGTTTTTTAATCTATCGAGTCCATCTACTCCAAAATTAAGAGAATATAGTTGTATTGTGAATTTTATTTCGGTAAACCTCATAAATTCTCGTTTTTTAATTACAATTTTTGGAGGTTTATGATTGATTCCAGATATAAAATACTTTAGAAGTCTGAAATTAAGTGAGATTTATATAAAATTTAAAGGGTTTTGTAAAAGGTAAGATAAATTATTAAAGAAATGAAACATTTGCAATCTTTTTATTGATTGAAATTTGATATTTTAATTGGTGAATTGAGTAGAAAAATGTGAAAAATAATTTAATTGGTTCATATATATTAAAGTTTTGAATTAGATTACAAGAACTTGAGACTTCATATAAATGAAAAGTGATGGAGAGATTTTGTTATACTTGAAAAATTGATGGACTAGATTCACTCAAAAAAATAATTAGAGGACCAAAAATGCATATAAGATATAGTAGAGGACTAAAAACGCAATTATGCAACTTAATAGTGTACATGCCATATGTTATAATTGAATAGAAGATGTGCATATACTGTTTTGTTTTACTCATGGAAGTGAATAAGTGACTACTCTTTTTTCCCTCTTAAATTTTGCTGATGTTGCAGGCTTTGATCTGCACAATTACTGTGGTGATAACAATAATTGTCATCTTCTTGTAACTTTACTTTCAACTATCAACTAACCTGAATGTAATCAATTAGCTGCGGAAAAAAGAAAAGAAAATGAAATGAAAATAGCTTCTAATATCAACTTCTACAAGGAAAGCAAGGTAATTCATATTGGCATGGAAAGCTAGTTCAGTTCCTTTTTATGGGGCTTAAAGCTCTGCTGCACCTTATTATAGGTGTGTGTCTGTATACAAAGGATGATGTAACTAACTAGATGTATTTATTTATTTAAAAAGGTAGTTGATTTTCATTAAATTATTTTGGTGTGCATTATCTTTGGGAATATGCTAATTAGTTGCTAACGTGCTATCATGCATTTGTTGTGAAAATGGAAAAAATAAAATATCCATTGCTTTCTGGGCTGTGCTATCCTTTTTTTTAAAGTTTGTTACATAATTATTTTTACATAATTAATTCATTCAAAATTAACTTGTCATTGCAAAATCAGACACTTGATATTATGATTTAAAATGAAGTTTTTGTGTTGTGATACCACTATGATCATAAGTTTAGGAATAGGTGGAATTGGTGGCGTTTTTGTGTTGTTGTACCACTATGATCGTATGTTTAGGAAGGACATTGCTCTTCCACCCTATAGGGTTATCACCTACTCATGAAATTCAAAAACATGTTTCGCATGTTTGGAGATTGAAATTCGGGCGCACTAATTTAATAAAAAACGACTTCATCATAGAGGCAATTTTATATCTCCAAAATTAATTTGGAGATTAATATTCTGATAAACTCAGAGATGAGTCTCGATAACAATCTTTGGACTCGGGATAATAAGTTATTATGCAAAAAGTTTCTTAATAATAAGCGTTATATACAAAGTATGCTACCATATATAAACTTTATATACAAAGTATTAGGTCAAAATTGATATTTTTTAATAAATATTAAATTAAAATACTACATATTGAGTCAAAGGGTGGTAAAGATGTTACAGCGATACATTTGCATGACTCGCTCAGGTAAATGTGGATACACTAGTTGTGACCCACATGCTAGCATGTCAGAGTAGAAGGCTATCACATCCAATGTGTGTATTTAACGGTGATTAGCATATGACATGACACAAATATTGTATGCCATGATGCAGTCAAGATAAACTCAAAACTGATTGATCGACTGATTTCTTCTAAGCGGGATGATGGAGAAATCACGTGGCAAATGTTCAGAGTAGTCTTTCGCACATGTCCAATCGGAGAGACGTGGAAAGTACTGATGGATTCATGCCTGAAAATGGTTTAGATGAAATATTCGTAACAGAGTAGCACAAATATTATGAAATATTAGTAAATGTGAAAAATATTATCGTAAATAGATAGTTGTTATTGACAAAAAAATAGACAGCTATTTCCCGTCAATTATCTTGTCTTTCATATACAAGCTTCACCTAACTTGAATTAGAGGTAGACCAAACACTAGGTCTTCAATTGTACTCATGAATTCTTTTTAAGACAATGAAGTATATAATATGGATGACATCGACATAGGTTGCACCTTTATCCACAAATATGGACGTGTCAACCAAAAACATGAGGTATGCCCTAAATACACATCCTCTACGATACATAACCCATACATCATCACCATCGGCCTCTACTACTGCAGCCATGTTGTCTCTATACAGCGTCTCAAATAATTGAAAACTAGCATGACATCCTCTGGTATCATCTATCTCCTTTTGAAAATCACCCGAGTCTGCTCCCAAGTAGGTCACCATCATCTTCAGTGCCTCTGGTCTACTGCATATCAAGTAGTTTAATAATCATCATGTGATTAGAAGATGTAGGAGGGATGACACATCATCAAGTGTGATGGACATATCACCGATCGGAAGATAAAATGACGATGTCTCTGCGTGCCATCTCTTCATAAAAGCAGACAACAAGCTATGGTTAATGTAACCGTACCCAGTCCTGGATAAATCTTTTAGCCCAGATAAATGCATGACATCCTGAAACTATGGTTCATCAGGTTGCGATATTTTTGCAATCTTTCTACCATGATTGAAACATTTCATAGTATCACGGTACTGTAAGAAAAATCATTATTAGAAAGTTCAAATCTTATAACACAAATGTTTAAAAGAATAATTACAGATTTATGTTACCTCCCCATTTCACACGTGCCTAACAACATATTTTGAATACAAAGGAAGTAACAAAAGGTATGAGGGGCTTTTTGGAAAAACATCAAGAACAAATGTAGTAAGAGGTCCAGTAATAAGGACTTCTGGGACATCATGGACAACAATGTGGTAAGAGGTCCAGTAATAAGGACTTCTGGGACTCTCGGAGGACGATGTCGGATACACATTAACTTTGGAAGACAATGCTTCAACATCAAATGAAGTGATAACAACGACTGGACAAGAGGATCTAGCTTTTTTCAACCGAACGCAAGCATGCTGAGCCATTCTACCATGTCTTAATCTGTCTTGGTTGTCAGACGTTTTACCTAGAACTACACCAAAAAAATCATATCATAATCAAAGAAGCAAAACCCAAAGAATATAACAGGAAAAATAAAACAAACCGTGCAACATAATAAAATCCAATTTTTTTAATTCGGACTCAGGATCCATATTCCAATCTCCGGACGAAACCAGATAAGCAGAAACACAAGCAAGAAAAACAAAGCATGCCCTAAGCTCTAAAATTAAAAATATTGTAAACGCATGCATCACAAGTCAATCTATTATTCTTTTAATTATAATCTAGTGTATCATAAACAACTTATTTAGATAATGTGTTCTTCACAAATAAAAAAGGAAACAAATGAAAAACTTGCTGATGTGTTCATAAAACACTTACATGGATTTCGAGAAAATATTCAACAGAAAGTCACGAAATACTTACATGCTATCTCTTTTCAATCTTTTGTATCTAAATTAGGGCTTTATAATCTTCACATTCCAATTTAATTTGAGGGAGGTATCACATTTATTCAAATTAACTATAATTAAAGTAGTCTTTTAACTTCAACTATATTTAATTACTCAAGTTAATTTATATAGTTAGTTAGATGTTAGCTTAGATATAAATATATTAAAAGTGACTCTCATAAACATTCATTCAATGTCATGAGCAAAGATAATGTTTTATACTTTCTCCCTTCTTCACACATGTGTTATATTAGGAAGGGGTTGTTCTTTCCACTTTTTGAGGCCAGTCTCATACCTTGGAAAATTCGAAAATGTTCTTTATACATCCGGAAATATATTTTTAAACGCACATAAAATCACACCCAACTTTATTTTTCTAAAATCCATTCCATTTATAAAAAATATGGTTCGGAGATGCATCTCCGTATAATACTTAGGTGTATTCGGAGATGCATCTCCGAATTATCCTCCTATACTCATTTATGGTATTTTTATTTATTAAGCCGATTTAATTAACGATACAGTGATGTTTCCAAAAATGTATATCTAGAAATGTCAAGCGGAAAATGGAATAAAACACCGCCTTGCATGATCTTCTTCTCCATGCTCAAGGAACACTTCATTTTCAAAACTCTTAAAAAAATTTCTTTTATTCTTTATCAACTTTTCAACACCAAAACATCATTCTTGTATTTCATCACACCAAAGGGAGAAAAACAAGCTGGAATTGTAGGTAAAGTTCATTTATTTCATCCCATTCCTTACATTATTCTGGTTTTTGAGCTGAAAAAATGAACGTTGAATCCATATATACATCTCCGGACAAAGTTGAATCTGCACATGCTAGATTGAAGAATTGTTTGAGAAACAATAAAGGAAATTTTTATCGAGATTGAGACGACGTGAACCAAATGCTCAGAAACTAACATAATGAGATACAAACATCTTTTGGTCGGAGCATTACTGTGTTAGAACACCGATTAAAAGACAAAAACCTTTATTCATAATTGGTTGAAAATGGATCCTTTGCTGCTGAGCAACAGTCCATCATTTGTTTTGTGAGAGTAAGAAGAGAGAAATTGGAAATAAAAAAAGAATTGGTGAAGATGAGAGAGAGAGTAAAAGGAAGAGAGAGATAGAAACAAAAGTTGGGCATGAGGTAGAGCAGCAGAGATTTAGCAGTAGACGATCCAAATCCTAATTGGTTGGCAACGTATATCGGGCGACATTGCATTTTATTTTTCACGAAGCCAAGCAAACAGATAAAATAGATTCAGATAGCTCAAAGAGTGGATGTACACATAGGAAAACTTACGTTCTTCCATGTGCTTGTTTAATTTCAAAGAAGATGATGCTTGAAAAACCAATACGTATGGATGAAGTTTGCACTCACTGAAAAATGCTTCGTTTGGATGATGATGTGTGATGAAGGATGATAAATCAAACATATCTATCATGACCGAGTGAGAAGTGATCCAACAAAGATTCATGAAAGCTGATGACATAATTAAATTACACATCAAAGAGCTATTGAGGAAGATTGAATATCCAAAAACAAAGGATTTGAAACCACCGTTGGAACTAGCTAAAATAAAGGGTGTCCTTAAAAAAGTCAACCCGACACAAAGTGACAACTCCACGAGACGATCTCCCTGACTCTAAGATCCCAAAAAAGTGTTTTCAAGGGTGCTGCATTAGCTATCCATCTCCTCCACCTCTGCTACTAAAAATCAAACATATTAAAGATATGTCATTTTTTATGCACAAATACATTTAACGGATTGTAAATGTTGAAGATGATGACAAATGTGATTTTTGAGTTGTTTTGAGTTTGCTCAGTAAAGAAGACGATGACTACCAATTTGTCCGTCGTCATCTTATACAAGAGATGACGAAGCATAGAGAATCATACACAAAGTTATACAGAAAGAATTACGATGTTATTATCAATGCTCTAGTTCCTTGTCTTAGTAGTCTGGCTCTGTTTGACAAATGGATGTGCTTCTCGGAAATAAGACATCGTATAACAAGTGCTTATGATATGGTGTGTATTGATTTAATGTTAACAATTATCTATGTAATATTTATTTTGATGTTAATTTATGTTGTTTTTCCATTCTGTCATTGTTTCAGCTTGTTTCTGTTTTGAACTAACATAGTATATTTTGGAGTTACATCTCCGAAAATATCACTTAATATTGAACTAAGGGGGATTACGGAGTTGCTTCTCCGGATTAACATTTAAAGCATACAAAAATGCATTTCCAAATTAAATTTTATTTAAATAAGAGTTTCTCTGTAATTTTATCTGAAGTGTGTGAAAATAGTGCGTCCGGAGATATTTCTCCTGACACTAAAGACAGATATGACTTTTCACGATAGTGGAAGAGAGGATTTAAGAATGTAAGAAGCAATCCTACGAACCTATCTAATACTACTCATTTTCGCTATTTAGGAAGAATCAATGGATCACATGGCCCATCAAGCAGACTACACATGATTTCATTCTTGTATTGTACCACTATATTCTATTTTGATTATACAACAATATCTTGCCGAAAGTTATGGTTGGCAGATTATATTATATAGTGATGCATTACAGAATACAACAAAATTGTTATCAATAATGTTTCACTTTAAAATACAAGAAATAGAGAGTGAACTCTCTTTGAAATAAAATGGAAAAGAAACATAACATAGATGAGTTCAAAGGCAAAACAAGATTACCCAATTTTGCAACTCCAAAAAAATATGAACTTCACTTAACACCTGATTTTTCAACATGCAAATTTTCAGGCATAGTGCAAATCAACCTCTCCATCAATGAGAAAACAAAGTTTCTTGTCTTAAACTCCTTGGAACTTGTTATTCAAGATACTTGGTTCACCAACTCTTATGGCAAGGTGACTTTTTTTAAGCACTTTTTGATTTTGATTAGTTTGGTTAACTTAAGGGATTTAATTGATTTGTTTAACAGTATACTCCATGTGATGTTGTTGTGGATGATGAGGATGATTTACTTGTACTTGTGTTTGATGAAACAATTTGTGTTGGAGAAGGAGTTTTGGTGGTTGAGTTTTCGGGTGTCCTCAATGAGCATCTTAGAGGATTCTATAGATGGTGCATACTTTTTTCCCTTTTCCTTTTTTTTTTTCTGTTGTATATATACTTTTTAAACATGTTTTAAAATTACGATTATTCTTACACGGTAAACCCTAAATTCGATTATTGCAATAGTACTTATCTTGATGGAGAAGTAAAGAAAAATATGGCAGCAACACAGTTTGAGGCAGTAGATGCAAGAAGGTGTTTTCCATGCTATGATGAACCTGCTCTTAAGGTATGTATGTAGAATTCATTCATATATTATCATCAATTTATCAGATTAATAATAGCTTTGACAAGAATTTGATTATTGTGAATTATAGGCAACTTTCAAGGTAACAGTTACTGTGCCATCGGAGTTAACAGCGTTATCTAATATGCCGGTTGAAAATGAAAAGCTAGATGGTGAGTTAAAGACTGTTTATTTTGAGGAATCTCCTCTCATGTCAACTTACTTGGTGGCTGTTGTTGTCGGCTTATTTGACCATATCGAGGATACAACTACTACTGGTATGTTCATCAGTCTCTTTTCAGCTTATTTTCATAAGTTCTCAGAAATAACTTACACAAAAATAACTTTAAATGATATATGTGTATGTTATAAGGGCTTAATTAAGCTGTTTATCAAAAGAGGGTCTGAACACATTTTTTTCTGAAGGGGTTGTGGTTGGTGTATATTGTCCGGTTGGAAAGAGCGATCAAGGGAAGCTTGCATTGGAGATAGCTGTGAAGTCACTAGAAATATACACCAAGTAAATCCTTTCCTTTCAAATTTGAGAAGAGATCGGTGTCATGTCCAATGTCCATGTCTGTGTCAGTGTTTCATAAATATTCTTCTGTTGCGGTTGGTTGATTTTTTCTTTGACATCATATAGGTACTTCTCAGTGCCTTATCCACTTCCCAAGCTGGACCTAGTTGCAGTTCCCGAGTTTTCTGCAGGAGCCATGGAAAATTATGGTTTAATCATATATAGAGAAAGTGATCTCCTTTACCATGACTTGCACTCTCCACCTTCTAAGAAGCAAAGAGTATGTTTCATAGTTGATCCTATTTTTGGAAATTTTCAGTGTTTTTGAGAACAACATGATTATGCAGTTAGGTTCATTTGTTTCTTTTAGATAACAATTGTGGCAGCACATGAAGTAGCTCATCAATGGTTTGGAAATTTGGTAACTATGGAATGGTGGACTCACTTATGGCTCAATGAAGGTTTCGCAACATGGGTGATAATCGAGACTCTCATAATCTTGTGGACTTGAATTACAATCATTGATCTAAAAATAATCTTCATACTTGCTAACATGTTTTCAGATAAGTTTTATGGTCACCAACATCTTATATCCAGAATGGAATATTTGGAGTCAGTTTCTTTTCGAAACTTCTAATGGTTTACAAATGGATGCCCTGGAAAAATCACATCCAATTGAGGCAAGAACTTTACAAATGCTTTTCATTCTCTTTTTTTTATTTGATTTGATTTTGCCATTATTAGTCCTAATTGTGAAATGAGTTCAACGAGCATAGAAATGCGTGTGGGACAACAGGATAAAATTTCAGTTGATTCTGATTTTCAATACGAATATGAACGTGAAAATATGGTCTATGGATTCTTTAGCCTACGGAATCTTTATGTTAGCGAAAAGTTACCACATGAATATCTGGCTTATGACCGTCAAACATTCATAGCGGCGTTGCTTTTTTGTACTTCAACAAATGAAACAACTACTCTTGTATGACATATTTTCAGGTAGAAATACATCATGCACGCTCGGTTATCGAAATTTTTGATGCTATAAGCTATGAGAAAGGATCTTCTGTAATTAGAATGTTGCAGGGTTACCTTGGAGATGTTACATTTCAGGTAACATCTGGATTATCGAAGTGGCGCTAATTATGTCGTCTTCCTGTAAAAGTTTTATTCTTTCTGATTTCATTATTTTATTTTCAAATAAGAAATCGTTAAGCACGTATATAACAAGATATCAAGCCAAAAATGCGAGAACAGAAGATCTATGGAATGTTCTTTCAGAGGTATCTGGTGAACCGGTGAACTTAATGATGAACGCTTGGACAAAGAGCACAGGATATCCAGTTATCCGTGTTCAATTAACCAATAACATTTTGGAATTCAAACAGGTATTATGTACTTGCAATCAAAAGCACCATATATGGGCCTTTTTCAACTTTCACCATTGAAAGTAACTGTCATTGGCATTTGAATTTGCAGTCGCGATTCCTTTTATCTGGTCTTCAAGTCGATGGACAGTGGATTGTTCCGATAACGTTATGTGTTGGTTCATATGAAAGACAGAAAAAATTTCTTTTGGAGAAAAGCGACGGAAGAGTGGATATATCTGAACTGGTTCAAGATATTGGCGATGAGGATAGTCAAGAAAATCTATGGATCAAAGTTAATGTTGATCAGAGTGGTTTTTATAGGGTAAATTATGAAGACAAGCTCGCAATTCGATTGAGGAAAGCCTTACAAAACAACTACCTGCTTCCTACTGATAAATTCGGTGTGTTTGAATTCATAATGATAAATAAATAGAATCTATAAATCTACGATACAATTTTTTTCTAGGCAGTTTTATTTAAGAGAGGTGAGTTTTAATCTTACAGGCATTTTGGACGATGGAAACGCGCTATGTCAGGCTTGTGGACAATCACTGTCATCTTTGCTTATGTTAGTGGATGCTTATCGAAAAGAGTTAGATTATGTTATTGTATCGAGACTGATCGAAGTAAGTATTATACGTCTTTTCTACTGTACTTTCTCTAATAACATCAACATCTATCTATAGTGACAAATCACAATATTGTAATTCTTTTTTACGACAGGTTTGCTATGATGTTCTGAATATCGCCATTGATGCCATTCCAGATTCGGTGAATGAATTGAAGCAATATTTTATCAACCTTCTCATCTATTCTGCAGAGTAAGGCTGTTACGTTCGTCTTCACGCAAATAATTCACCATAAAGTCGGTTGCTTCTCTTGCAAGAAAATGACGTAGTTACTGTTTATGCAGACAGTTAGGTTGGGATTCTATATCCGGAGAAGACCATTCTAATTCACTTTTGAGGGGAGAAGTTATTAAGGCCTTGGCTACCTTTGATCACGATAAAACTCAACAAGAAGCACTACGCCGTTTTCAGATTTTGTTGAACGACAGAAACACTTCTCTGCTTTCAGCCAACACCAGAAAGGTAACATTTTTTCCCACAAAATTACTTTTCATCATTGCTTTGTTTCAATTTACTTTTGACATGTAAATTTGAAAAATATTTTTCAGCCTGCTTATGTAGCTGTAATGAGAAGTACTTCTGATGAAAGTAGGACTTCATTTGAGTCCCTATGGAGTTTCTATCAAAGCAACGATGTTTTGCAAGAAAGGGACGATATATTGCGTATGACAGTAGCATTTAACCCTTTCTTACATAAACAAATTTATCACGCGCTAATAGCAAAAGCACTTACCAATATAGTACTAAGTTACTAGATTAAACGTGTTTATTTATGAACTCCTGCAGGTTGTATTGCATCAAGTGCAGACCCAAATGTTGTTCTAGAGGCTCTGAATCTTTTGTTGTCTGATGAGGTATTATAAATTTTTTACGCAATGTTTGGTTATAAGTAAATGAAATGAAATTCCTTCTTATTTGGCATTTTTTTATTGAAATGATTTTTCAGATTCCAGATCAAGATATCATTTACGTACTAGGAGGAATAAGCTTAGAAGGCAGTGGAATTGCAGTGAGATGGTTGAAGGTATGTGCTTCCATGTTAACAAGTTTAAAGTAACTCATGTTTTTGTTTTGGATTTACATATTTTGCTTATAATGTGTTTGAAAAGGATTTACATATTTTGGTTTGATACCTAATGCAGGATAATTGGGAAAGAATCTTGGTAAAATATGGTGCTGGACTCTTACTCACCAACTTTATGAGCCAAATAGTTCCATTGGTAAGGAAATGCAGAGAAAGCTGAGTTAGTGGACACGTTACTGAATTTCCAATTTACTTCAATCTACTCGTAACATGTTTCAAATGTGGGTTCTAATAAGTTGGTCAGTCACAAAAATTCAACTTCAATTATAAGACTATGGACCGATTGCGAGAACCTATATAGCACCGACACATATGTTTATCTGGCACAATACTGATACCGATAATAATTTGAAAAAAATATGTAACCACACGTGTCAGTGTTGTATCAGACACAAACATATTTATATGTTTTCAAAATCTCATTCCTTGAAATCATGATGTGGCAGGTTAACAACAATGAGGACGCAGATGACCTAGAAGCTTTTTTTGGCAGCCGTGTGAACCCTTCCATCACTCTGAACTTGAACTTAAGCATTGAGAAGATCCGTATCAAAGCAAGGTGGATTGAGAGTGTTAAGCAAGAGCATTCTCTGCCCGACTTAATCAAACAATTGAGTCAGAGGAAATGATAGTCTTGACAATTGGTAAATAACAAATCCAATAAGCATTATGTTTGCTCTAGCAATAAACTAAGACATTCCAAATTCTTGTGTCTAGTATGTCAATAATTTGGGTAAGAACAAAGTTGTTAAACTACTAGAGCTTAAAGTTTGTATCTATGAAACACTGACATGAAACATGTATCAGACTTGGACACCAACATGCTTCCGTGCCAGTGCTACCTAGGTTTGTATCTTCCTCATTTGTATGAACTTTAAACTATGTACTTGTTGTTTGTAAAATGCCAAGCCTTTAGCAACAGACTCTTGGCTATCTTAATAATGCAGCATTCTTTCTAGGTCTTATTTTTCTTCCTTCTAATTCTCTGCACAAGTTCTCTCTCCGTGCCTATAGCGACAATGATTGGGCAAATGATTTGGACAATAAAAGGTCCACTTATAACTTATGTATTTTCTTTGGACCAAACATGGTCTCTTGGAGCTCTAAAAAGTAATCCCTCGTGGCCAAGTCAAGTGCAGAGGCGGAATACCGCTCGTTGGCTCATAGCACTTTAGAGCTCCCTTGGCTTGAATCACTTCAAATTAAACTTTGTGTTCGTTTTCTTCCTCCCACATTGTTATATGATTATCTAAGTGATGTTCATCTCTCCCACATTTTGGTCCTTCATGCACGTACAAAACATGTGGAGTTGGACCTCCACTGTGTACGAGAACAAACACGCGGTCTCCAAGAAACTTGTCATCCAACATGTTTCGACAGCCTTTCAAATTGTGGATGCCCTTACAAAACCATTTAGTTTTACAACCTTTAATGATCAGTGTGTCAAACTTAAAATTGGTTCTCCACCATCTAAACTCGAGAGGGAGTATTGCAAGTATTATTAGGTTAGTTAGAAGTAGTTCCTATTATTAGAAAGTTAGTTAGAGATTACTTAAGAGTGGTTATGGTTGTTAGAGTTTGATAGAACCTAATCAACTTCAACTAACCTTATATATATAGCTCCTCTCCTTTTTGTAAAAGCTTTTGAACTTAAAATCAAAATTAACAAAAATGAATCATAGATTCAACTAATTAAGCTATCCTTGAATTATAACAAGAAGAAACACCATTCTAACGCTTTGATGAACTGGTTAAAACAAATCGTGTTATTTATCATTGTGAGTAGATGAGTCTTAGCGCCTCTTGGAACAAATTTGTGATCTTCGCTAGAGAATGTCCCAAAAATTAGACCAAAATATTTGAGCCATTGAATGCCTAGAATAAGGTCAAATAAACCAAGAGTAAAGCAATACCATATATGGTGAATTAGAACCGTTGGAGAATCCATTGGACAAATAAACTCCAATTTGTTATTATCTTGTGTGCAAAATCACTACTATGGTGATAGCAATATTTTGTTATTACCTTGTAGTTTCATAATTATCATGTATTGTTGGAAAAAGAAAATATCCACCACTTTCTATGTGTCTTTTCCCCCAAGTTTATATATATTATAATCTATTCTTGCAAGTTTGGTTAACCGCTTCTTTCTCCTAGTCGCCTCAAATTGCACTTTATTATTTATAATAGAAGAAAGAAGGAACAAAGAAAGTGACAAGAAAGTGTCTATATATTTTCACGTAGTGCCAAAAATTAATTCAAATGTAAAACAATCTATCTTTGCAAACATAACATAAAATGAATTTAATAATAAAATCAGATCGTAAAATTTAATTCTAGAAGCAAAAGTTTCAAACATAGAATTAAATATCTCTCAAGAGAAACTTAAAATAAAACATGATAACCCACCATTAATTAAATATCATGAGCATGATGCATAAATAAATTAATAACATTAAGAATGTTGATGCCTCAAATTGATTAGATAAATCACGTTACCAACAGTACTTCATCTTAAGGGTAAAGTCAAGTCAAGCCCAAAGCCAAAATGCACATGCTTTACCTTACCTTCTTCCTTTTTCCATCTCTCCCTTAGCTGTCTTCATTT